>NC_142799.1:67565955-67593427 GCF_049724085.1 Artemia sp. Qi Xiang Cuo | reverse complement strand
TTTTTATTTTCTGGTGAAATTAGAAGTGAAATGTGTTCTTTGGTAAAATTCAGAAGAGATCTTGAACTTTTCTATCTTCTATGAAACATTGAGCCTGCTAGTAGTATCTTTATCTCTAAAAATTCTTTTTCTTTCATCTCTGACCTTTTTAATAGATATTTTGAACGATTGACGTTCTAGTATACCCTAAAATAATGAACACTTAACAAAATAATGCATAAAATATTTTTAATGAAATAATGAGATGTAGAATATTAATATATAAATACGTTAAATACATTATTACACATTATTAGTACACTTGCGCGTCACTTTCCGTCAATTCATCTCTATATTCATTGATGATATTGTATGCTAATGTTCTTTTTATTCTGCCTGTGATTTCACTGTCTATTCTCACATTATTTTTACATAGATGGCAGTTTTTACACATTGACAAGATATGATTTATGATGTTGGTGCAGGAGTATGCTTGTCTTTTTCTTGTTCTCTTTGAAATGCTAATACCGGAAAGAGGATGATAGGATTTATCAACAGGTAATGTGTTACCAGAAGCCGTAGCAAGGAGTTGTCCCCTATCATCAACAATTATTTTTAAGTTGGCATTCTCTTTGAGCACTAATTTCTCTGGTAATGATACTCTTGCATATCCACCGTTTACACGAATGAAATTCTTGGGTACACCAAAGGAATTTAACTCCTCACTGTGATGGCAACGTATGCATACAGTGCCAAAAAGATCTCCGCGTGCACTCGTTTCATAGTTCAGATATGTCTCCTTGCCAGCTTTCAACATGACAATGATTTTTTCATTTGCGTACACGGTCCTCGAGTAGTTCATCTTCACTTTTTACAGGAATGAATTATGTGTTGATCCTTCCATTGCTTAAAAAATACTGATTTAATGCATACAATAAACTCGGTAGTGTCGATAATCTACCATAGAGTACCAGTGGAAAAGCCGCGTCATGTCCATGAACAAGCACAGAGTACTATTGGTAGAGCATTAAGCATATTTCATTTCATTTTAAGATACTTAAAAAGTTAAAAAAAAACCGTATTAAAAAATTCAAGAAAGTATTTATGAATTGGGGAGGGGAATCTGGGAGGGGTGAAAATGGGTTTAGGAATTACATTATTAATTGACAATGTTCATACAAGATGTTCTAACGAAATAAAAAAGAATTAAAAAAAAAATGGATAGGGGGCTATTTGGGGGGCCCAGGGAGGGTGTTTGGGAGGACCCTTGGGGGCCGGTTGGCTCTTTGGGAGCTTGGGGGACCTTTGAGGACCAGGGGAGGGCCTGTGGGACCCCGTTGGTCCTTTGGGAGCTCGATGGGCCTTTGGGGGCCCGGGGATGGCCTTGGGTGGTGGGGGGGGGCCGGGGGGGGCGCGGGGGGCTCGGGGGGAGCGGGGGGGCCCTGTGCGGACCGGGGGGAGGGCCTTTGGGGTCCGGGTGCCCATTGGAGATCCGGGTGCCCTTTGAGGACCAGAGGAGGGTCTTTGAGGGTCTGAGGAGGGCGTTTGGGGGGGGGGGGCTGGGGCTCTGGGAGCTTGGGGGACCTTTGAGGACAGGGGGCTTCCTTCGGGGTTGGGGTAGGAGGATTGGGACCCTTTGGGGTTGGGTTAGAGGACCTCACAACACCGTTCAAATGAAACTTGTGTATTATAACGACCACACTCAAAACCTCCTCCAAAATCTCTTCAAAAATCTTCTTTTAAAATGTGTCTCTATCTGTTTCGCCGAAATAGTTCCATAACCTGTCTAAAACGGTTTCGCCCAAATAATCCCTAAACGCAAATTCAGCGTGTTCCTTTGTTATTGGCATCTCTGTGCTAATGCATTTCAAATTAATATGAAACCTTCTCGCGCGCTAAAACAATTCCTCGCTAAGATGTTTCTTGCCTAATTGTTTCCCGGGCCCTTGGTTATTAATATCCTTTGGAGTTCGACCAGTAGAACTGTTCCCGAGGCAAAGACATTAATGATTTTGGATCTATTCCTGGAGAAATGTTTCTAGGCGAAAATTTTTAAAGTCTGACAGATGATGTCATTGATTGATTGATCTGTCAAGAAAGGGAAAATTAATTTGTTGTTTCTAAGGGGAATGATTGAGTCACGATAGGTGAATTGAGGTCGACAGCACAGGTGCTACTTGTGACAGGACCACGTGGTTTATGGTTTTCCAAGTGAGAAAGTTCCTGTTTTTCCATTCTCACTGACAAAAACCATAAAACAGACATGAATTGCTGTTGACATCCATGAAAGTGAGAAAGTTTCTGTTTTTTCATTCTCACTGACAAAAACCATAAACCACGTGGTTCTCGTGTCAATATATGGTGTTAAAAAAAGTTGTAGGTGGCAGCAGGGGTGAGCAGTGGTGCCTTTAGGGTCACTTCTACTACCAAATACTACTACTACTAACTACTAACAACTCACCGCAGCACCGAGCCGCCTGAGGCCAACCCAGCTGCGCCTGTTCCTCCTCCATCCCAATCTATTCAAAGCCTTTCTTTTTACACCCTCCCAGGAAGTTCCCATTTCCTTTAAATCTTTCTTTATGACGTCCTCCTACCCCAGACGAGGACGAACCGGCTTTCCGTTTAGCCCTAGACGGTTGGCCGAAAAGGACAGTTTTCGGAAATCTATCATCCTTCGTCTGCACAACGTGCCCTAGCCATCTCAACCTTTTTTTCATTATAGCCCTAGAAAGAGGGATTGAACCACATTTTTTGTACAGCCTGATGTTTGAATTACGGTCAGTTAGCCGGATACCCAGAACAATCCGTAGGCAATTTCTCTGAAAAACATCTAGTAAATCTTCATCCGCATTTTCGGAGCGCCCATGCATCAGAGCCATATTTGACCACTGTCATCACTGTACTTTCTAATATTCTAAAAGTATGTAAACTTGAAATGAGGGATTGGTTTCAGAAATTTTGAGTGCATTCTTTAACGCGTAAATTTACTTAACCATACGTCATATTGACTTCACGTCAATTCACTTGAACTGCTTTTATGAAATTTAAGTCTAGTGACATGACAGTGAGCCATATAATTACACATATAGTAGCTATAGTGACTTAATGATCCTATTGAATTCAATCTTCAACTGCTCAGACTTTTTTCTTTTAATGACAATCTTCTTCTTCTTCTAGCCTAAGCATTGAAAATTAGTTAGACTGATAGACGCAAAGTCCACGCGAAAGGCACCATAAGAGCCACTTCTAGAAAAAATTTGTTTAGTTTGTAATGGTATTTTATTGACAAATAAAAACAGATAAACAAAAAAAGACCAAAATTAACCACAGAAATAGTAAAGAATGAAATTTAAAAGGGTAACCAGTTCCTCTCTTATCATGTTTATTATCATTTAAATTTTTTGTTCATGAATATCCTTCCTATTAACAAATTTTAAGGGTCTAAGTTTTGTCGTTTCTATGACAAGACGCTAAAAAACAATTAAATACTATTATTTTTAAATTACTGAACTAAATTACAAGGTTTCACTAAACAACCACAGTACAGAGAAATCTGGAGCTACCCCTGGTTCCATCCCTTGGTCTTAAATAACTTAAAACAGGCAACTTGTAACCATCTCTCTTTTGGAATTTCCTTATTGGTTAAAATATTGTCTTCTTATGCAAACGTAATGTTAAAATTAAATCTCAGATAAGAATTCTTTTACAGTTGTAATAGAGAGGGAGAGGTGAGGGGGAGAAAAAGATATAAGCACTTATTTATAAATGAAGAAACGAACAAACAATTACAGAAGGTTTTATAAGCGAATAAATAGTAGCTTGAAAAGACCGTAACCTCTCGAGAACCTCGAAAATATGGTTTTGAGGCACTTTTCGATTTTTGGCATTTTGACAAGAAAATATCATCTATATTCTTTTTCTTTTGATAACGGAATTGGGTTCCACTTTGAACAATAATTATAGAGTCCTTTGAAAAACAAAAGTGAAAAATTAAGAGGGTTTATGTCATCAAAGTAAAATGACAGGGACTTCTGTTCCCCTGGAAACCATTCTAAAATATTGAAGAAATTTTTAAAATTCATTTATTAAAGGAACTGAATCCGTCTAAGAAAAGTCATACATAGGGAGATAATATCCCTTTCATGAAATTGTCATAAATCGTGATAAAAATTAGCTGATAGAAATTTCTTGCTTGATGTCTGTTGCAAAGCCATTTCTGGTCGTTCCAAAATATAACAGAAGAGAGTGCCCTACCAATTTGCTACTCCGAAAAGGATGCCCCCCTGCTTTAGGATGTAGGACTGTTGATACAGTCCTACAGCTATATACAAAAAAAGAAATGCAAGTAATGAAATTCTTTATTCATTATATGCTAAAAATTCCAATTATCATAATTTCCTCTTTCTTTCAATTTTAAACTATGTTTATAAATAGTTTTGAAAATATGTTTACTCGTCATTTTCAAAATATTTCATTCATAATATTTCAAAGATGGCAAAACATATGACTTGCTGTGCCTTACCTGTTAGGATTTGTCCTAATATTATGCAGCTCTGCTGAAGGTTTCCCCGACATAATGAATTTGATACTGTGATTTTCCTCTTTTTGAAGACTATTCCTGCTTTTGTGTCCCCCCCCCCTTTTTTTTCGAAAATCAGTTACATGTCTCAGAACATAACCTTTGTTGGGTGATTTTAAACTTGTCGAATTTTACATATTTAGAATGAACGTAAAAAATTACTATTTGACTATTGTTTTGTTATCAAAAACTTCTATTTTTGAGTCTCGTTTACTATTAGCACGCGTAGCTGCTTCCTTAGTTTGTAACCAGAAACTGTTTGATGGGAGAGGACACCCTATTCTCCAGGTTTGTCGTAATGTTATGTATCTACATTGTATTTGTATCACTAATATTGGAAACGTCAGTTCTTACTCTCAGTCCAAAATAACTGATTAAACAAAGTAACTGCCAAATTGTTGGATGATTGTTTTAGTGGTTTTGTTTTACCATTATAAATCTAGTTCCATTTAATGTTGTTGTTTAAGTTTTTTGCGATCAGCTATACTTACTTAGTTATTAAAGCTTATTTTCTCATTCTTTTCTAATAGATTTTACTTCTAAAAAAAATTGGGCTGCATGTAAAAAAAAAGGAAAAATTGGCGGACCATATGGGAAACACGGGGTAATTCTAAATAATGTAGCCAAAATCTATTTAAATTTGGATTAAATTGAACTTAAACTAAGTTGAATAAAATAGAATTAGACTGAACATAAATCGAAAATTGGATTAAATAGTTCAACATTTAATCAAGTGATGCTGAAAAAAAAATAAAATAACAACCTGGTTGTTTTAGTAATCATTTTGTACTGGGTTTGATGTTTTATAATTATTAATATTCTGTATGAATGGTTGGTATATACACATACAATTATATAGACCGGCAATAAATTGTCAAGACTATTGGCAATATTGGCAACATTAGGCAACAACCGGCAATAAATTGGCAACATTGAACACAGCTGTAATTGGAATTAACCAGATTTTTAGTAGCTGTTTCTCTCGCTGAAATATAATAGTAATATATCGTATTTAAGTGCCGTATTTCGATTCTAAATAACTTTGAGAAAGAGGGGGGGGGTCCAGTTTGCCAAAATAGGGAAAAGGAAGCGATATACATGATAATTATATGAAATTACTAGTTGAGTCACAAAAAACACAAGGCCTTGTCGTTTTGATAGGTATTATTTAGGATGGAGGATAGCCGTGCGCAGCTGTGTTGGCCTCAGGTTGCTTGGTGCTGGTGTGAGTTGTTCGTAGCAGTCGTAGTAGTAGTTGTAGCATATTTCGTCTGTTACATGTTCGATTTTTCAGATGCCGGTCAGACTACTCCCTAAAACATATTTTTCAGTACGAAAATTAAGCTTAAAGAAGATAAGGGGGTGAATAATAAAGTTTTTTTTTTAGGAAGATGTTACAAAAAATAACACGCAGCAAACCCTCCAAAGCACTTTTAATTTTTTAATTTTTTTTATTATTATATAGCGCCAACAGTTTCCTGGTTATATATTTTGATCCATAAGAAAAGTATAACGAACATAATGCTTTAGCTTACATTATCAATGGGAATTCTGGCATACGATGTGAATTTTCACATCGAAAATTTTGCAAGTCCTCAAATTCAACAATGATGTGGCACAGGTCCTGTCGAAATTAGGGTGACAAATTTCAGCTAATAAAATTTTTTATGCAAATTTTAATACATTAGAAAGTGACTTACAGTAATTTATTTTTAAGGTTACTTAGCCAATCTTCAGATGCCATTTACGCTTTCGTCAAGTGGGATCTACCACAGATTATGGGCAGGGTTGTCAAATTTAGAGAAAGATCCACACCCTGAAATTTCAAACAGTGCGCGCACGTTATGTACCTACATCAGGGCAAAGGTAACCATTCATTCTATGCTGTGTTGGCAAGTCAAATTTAGACTCATGCAAAGGTTTTCAGTCTGCATGATTGGAAGACCAATATAGGGACAATCTCCTCTGACAAAAAATCTGTCGCCCTTCCACCAGCTTTTTAGTAGAAAGGTTGACATGCTGCACCTTATTTGTGCAAGGGTTTAAATTCTAAAAAAAAAAAGATTTCAGTTCTAAGCAAGTGAAATAATGGCTCAAAGTGAACAACCGCTAATGAACGCTAACCAGAATTTCGCAAGGGCTTCAATTCTAAAAGAAAAGAATTTCAGTTCTAAGAAAGTGAAATAATGTCACAAAATGAATAAAAAATATGCATTTGAAAGTTTGTATTAGAACCCAATTAATTCCCCCCAGCCTACTAGTTTGTGGCATTCCCGCAAAAAAAAAAAATTATATGATAAACCACTCTCGGTGTGATAATTTAGGGTGTTTCCAATGTTGTCAAGATGTACTTAAAAAGCACCCTTTTGCATGCTGACCAATTGTCTCCGAAGTTCAGATGGTCGGGAGTCAAAGCGTGGTTGGGGCATATCATCCGACGCTTTCAGTGGTTTCCCCCAGATTTCTCCAGGTTCCCATTTAGGGCTGGGTCGACTCTGGCTGAGCTTACAGAGTAACACCGCCGACTCCCGTTCCAAACCAAATAACCAGCAACACTGGGACTCAAACCCCTGTCCTAACCGACTAAGGATTTCAAGTCTAGCGTGCTAGTTCCTCGGCTAGGACGGCACAAAATGTACTTAATGTGCTGCTAGAAATTGTCGTATTTCGCTTTCTAATTTTTGCATCGAAATCAATAGATAGAGACAATCAAATACAGACTAGTCGTCAGAAGGTTTTTCAGTTTTTGTGAACTCAGGCTCTGAGAAATCGTTATGAACACATCCTTGATTGTATTATTTATGTTCCATTGTCTGCTGATTCATGGATTAACGTGAGCTTTTCAATTATTTTTTTGTCTTGAGACTTGTCAACAGTGCAAAGCTATCTCAGCTTTAAAACTTTCAGCACGCTCCAGGTTTCAAACGATGGCGTTGTTCTACAACCCGTCAGGAAAAATTATTTTGTGGAGTCGGACGATATTTTGGGGGTGGGGTGGGGTGGCAACTTTGAAGTAATATAAAAACTAGGGTAATTATGTAGAACTTACTTCAGTTTAAAATCTTATATAAATTTGGATTAGGAGGTACGGGCTAAAAAATCCTCCTCTGTGTGTGCGGGCTTCCACTCCCCAGCGGGGATCAACTTTTTTTATGTTAAATTAGACTGAGAATCTTATGATAGTTTTGCCTGTTTCGAATATTTTTTCAAACTTTTCCTGTAGCTCAGACTGTTTTGTAACAATTGTTTAGTTTTATTCGCGGAATTTGGTCGTGCTTAAAAACACAGTACTCATTTTTTTTTTTTTTTTTTTTTTTTTTTTTTTTTTTTTTTTTTTTTTATATATTCTCCTTGACACAATTTTTTGTTTTTAATTTTAAGCATAGTCAAGTTTATTGCAGACCCATAGCTTTTCTGGATCAATTTTCTGAAGCTTTTTTTTCGTCTGAAACCCTTAAACTTCCATCCAAAAGGTTTTAAACAAAAATCACGCTGAAAATATTCTAGGTATTAGAAAAAAACATGACTTTTCTTGATTTAGTATGGAAAGTTGTATTAGGGGAGCTTTCCTAAAGAATTGAACCTTTTCAAATCTGAAAAAAAAATTATGAAAAAAAAATGTTGGTGATGAGCAATTCTAAATTAGTGTTTGAAGTTCAAAATCATTAGTTGAACTCGTATATTACACAGTAGTAATGTTGCAACATACAAATTTACCATGTTATTTATTTGAAAGATAGGATTGTTTATCCTTGAAGTTCTGCAACGAACAGGATTGATTTTGATGAGACTCTCTGGTTGTCCCCCCTGCCTTACCCGTTGAATCCCTGTAGCACATAATACATCTGGACGTATTTGTTTTCGTACTCGCCGTCACCCACAATTTTGCAGAAATCTCATCAGCAGTTAACCTACCGTTACCCCTCGTGCAACTAAATCCCCGTGTCACTGAACCCATGTCTAGCTGAACCACCGTGCATCTGAACCTTCGTGCACCAGAACCATTGTGTAGCTGAACCCTCATGCAACTGAACCCCCGTTTAACTGGACCCACGTGTAGCTCATCCCCATTTAACTGAACCCTCGTACTACTGAAGCCCCTCTTAACTGGGCCTCCGTGTAACTCAGCCCATGCGCAATTCAACCTTATTTAACTGAACCTTTGTTCAACAAATAAATCTGGCTCTAATTGTTTGTGACGTCCAATTTTCTTTTTTTGTAACGATCACACCTGAAAACGTTCTGTGGTTTGAACTTTATTGTTTTTATTTGTGATAACATCTGCAAAAAAAATTAAGTGAAATTACGACAATAATCAAGATTACAAGAAAGAAAAAAAAATCCCTAGAATAATTGCAATTGTGACTTTCAGTTTAATTTTGATAGTTTAAAAGGACACTATTTTCATAAATTTTTTTTTTGTTTTATTCTGTTTAGTAAGTAAAAGTAAGTATGACAGCACTAGACCCTTAAGGTCCAAACCGGCGGTGCTGATCTCCGTTTCGTAGCCCTTCAGCCAGGAAGTGGAATTGGGGGTTGGGGGGCAGCCATCCTGTGCTCTTGCACACCCTTTTTACTTATCTTCCCCAGATTTCTCCAGGTACCTATTTAGAGCTGGATCGACTCTGGCTGACCTTACAGAGTCACGCCACTGACCCCTATCCCAAACCAAATAACTGACCACGCCAGGGATTGAAACCGTGGTCCTTGGACAAAGAATTCGTTGAAACACATTAAAAAATGATGTCTGCATAAAACTTTTAAAATAAACATTGGCAATTTTTGAAGCAGTCTGTTTAGTATGTTTAAACATTATATTGAATTTGTTAATCAATAAATGATTGAATAATTGATTGTCTAAGTAAGAAAGAAAATATGGATATAAATTTACTGGATGTCTGACTAATGAAACTAGTATCGATTGGGATAAAAATAAATTTTCTGTTGCTAAGCAACAGAGGGTTGTACAGAGTTCCCATATAGGTTATTCGAAAAAGCGGAAAAAATATGCTAAATGGTAAAAGATATTCAAAATTTCAGTTTCTTATAGAATAGAATTATTTCGCTCTCAGTTCGTGATATACAATCAGTGACATGTCACAACACAGAAGAAACTGTCAATAAGATAATAGAAACAGTAAGAAATTCAAAATCAGCAAGAAAGAATTGCATTCTTTTTCAACTTTTTTTTATTATTTTGTAGTCGGTTGCTTTTGTGCTGCCATGAGAATAGCTCGTAGGTAGTATATTTTAATTCCTTGGTTATTGCATGAAGTAGCTACTATACATATTTTTTGACTTTTTTTGCTCTTTTTATTTTAAATTTATTTCCTTTTTTTAAATTGTTGTGGTTTAAATTATTTCCCATTTTTCAAAGTTGAGGATGCCTTGTTGTGACAAAATATTAATTTGATTGTTTGGTTTCTATTGCTTTCTACGGGGCATAAACCCACTGTTGTCAAGATGGACTTCTTTGTTTTTTTCTGCTTAAGACTAAAATGTTGGGTTGTAACGTAAATCAAACAGTTCGTGGTAAGGAACTAAGTAAGGAGTGACCCGGCTCAATAGTAACCGAAACTCTAAAAAACGGGATTTTGACACCAATAGATACATCAAAAGAATCAGATTTTAATACTGATTTCAAATATATAAGTTCCATCAAATTTAGTCCTACCCATCAAAAGTTACGTGCCTGAGAAAATTTGTCTTATTTTCGAAAAAAGGGGGAAATACCCCCTAAAAGTCATAGAACCTTAAAGAAAATCATACCATCAGATTCAGCGTATCAGAGAACACTACTGTAGAGGTTTCAAGCTCCTATCTGCAAAAATATGGAATTTTGTATTTTTTGCCAGAAGAAAGATGATGGATGCGTGCGTGTTTATTTGTTTTTTGTTTGTTTGTTTTTTGTTTTTTTCTTCCCAGGGGTGATCGTATCGACCCAGTGGTCCTAGAAAATCGTGGAAGGGCTCATTCGAACGGAGATTAAAAGTTATAGTGCCCTTTTTAAGTGACCAAAAAAAATGGAGGGCAACTAGGTCCCCTCCCATGCTCATTTTTTTCCTCAAAGTCACCCGATCAAAATTTTGAGATAGCCATTTTGTTCAGCATGGTTGAAAATATAATAAATATGTCTTTAAAGATGATTTAATCCCCCGAAGTCCCCGGGGGGAGGGCTGAAAGTTATGAACTTTACCCAATGTTTACATATAGTATTGGATATTGGGAAGTATATAGACTTTTTCAAGGGGGACTTTTTTCCGGTAGTGGGGGGGGGGTCGGGGGTTATGTGGGAGGATATTTCCACGGCTGAAGTTTTCATGTGAGAAGGGGCATTGCTATGAAGGGGGCTCTGGATGTAAGGAGCAACATGAAAACTTAAAACGAACAGAAATTATTATGCATATGATTGGGTTTGCCCCCTAGTCAATACCTCGGTCTTTAAGCCAAAGATTTTTTAGTACTTTCATAAGAGCTATGTATTCTAATTAACGGCCTTTGTGATCAAGGGGTCATTTTTGAAGAATTGGAACAAAATTCGAACTTTAGCGCAAAGAGCGAGGTATTGACTAGGGGGCGAACCCCCTAATATATTTATTAAAAATATATGGATATAGAAGTTCGTTACGTAAGTTAATTCGTAAGTTACGTATATTTATTACTAATACAAATGTTCGTAAATAAAATTAAACAAGTTTCGAGAAAGCCATTTCACCAAATAAAAATAAAATTAATATGCCAATTCTGTTTTAATTATTCATGTACGGTGAACCAAAATCAAAACCTCTATTAATTCAAAAACGTTCAAAAATTAAATAAAAAAAACAAGTTTTTTTTAACTAAAAGTAAGGAGCAACATTAAAACTTAAAACAAACAGAAATTTTTGCGTATATGAAAGCGGCTGTTCCCTCCTCAACGCCTTGCTCTTTACGCTAAATCTTTTTATTGTTAAAAAAATAGAGTTGTTAGAAATAGTCTAACTTGAGCGTAAAGAGCGAGGCGTTGAGGAGGGGACAGCCCCTTTCATATACGGAATAATTTATTTTTGTTTTAAGTTTTAATGTTGCTCCTTACTTTCAGTTCAAAAAGCTTTGTTTCTTATATTTAATTTTTGATAAAACTCAAATATTCAGTCACAGTGTTCGATAAGCAGTAGTTTTCTGTGATAACTTTTTATCAATATTTTTACTATAAAAATTACGGTGGATACGGAAGGATTAGCTCGGATGTTTTTTTTTTTTTTTTTAAATCTCACCTCCTCTCCTCAGTGACGACAAATTTTAAATTCAAAATACGTCTAATTTTAACTTTAGACGTCACCTACTCTTTTTTTATTAATTAGAAGCCGAACTGGACACACTTCAAGTCACCATATACTACCAAAAAGTTTCTAAAAAAAGACAAAAATTTGCCATTCCCGTGGAAAAGGGCGTCCCTTCCCCCCAAAAGGAAGCCCTTCATACGGTGGCTATTTCTTACCATACCTCTAAACTCTTCCGGATGGTGATTCTACATGTCTCTTATAAAACAAATAATAATAATAAAAAAATTCAAAATAAACTAATTAAATTAATAATAATGAAAATTATCTATCAGTATTAGTTTCTTTTACAAAAAAAATACACCTACATATTTAAAAATTACAGACCTCAAAGAATGTTTATAATGATGCCGCTTTTCAACTCGGATGTTTGAACTATGTCTCTAAAGTTAAGCTTGATTTCTATGAGATCGACTATGTGAAAGGTTATATGGCGTAGTGCGACAAAACTTTAAAAAAACTTAAACGACCAATAATACAGTCATACTTAAAACGAACAAAGCCTACCACCAACAAAATTGTCATTCCCATCAAGAATTTTCTATTATAATTTTAATATAAATTTTTTTATTGCGTTTTCAGTTCTGGATTATAATAAGAAATTGTTCATGAATTTATTGTCCTGAAACGCTGATAATAACTAGGTGAAACTTCCTACTTTTCTGCATTAGACTTTTTCCAGTCGATTATGCTGCCACCTCACCTAAAGCTGAATGTCTGTGTTAATTTGGGCTAAACGGTGCATACATTTTGGCAGCAGTTTTACTCCGAGAATTTTTCAAAATATTCTGGTGCGGTAATGGACTAGGACCACACTAATTCTCACACTCGATGTTTCTTGTGCTTAAGTCACAGTTCGAGCACCAGAATCGCTCTTCAAGTACTTTCTCTTTTTTTATTTTGTTGATCGTGTGGCGTTACGATTTAAACCTGTTTACCTATCGCGCCATATGTGGCGTTACGATTTAAAGCTGTTTACCTATCGCGCCATATGTGGCGTTACGATTTAAAGCTGTGTACTTATCACGCCAACTGCGCTGTTGAGATTTGAAGCCGTGAACTTACACCTTAAAAGTTGTTCGATAGCATCACTTGTAACGCTAATGATTGTGCCATCATGAATTGCGCCACAGCAATGGAGAGTAAAGAAAATGGGTGACCGCGCCACTCGCAGAACGTGAGAAAATAAAATACGTAACTATATAAATGTAACCTCTTTTCCTTAGGTTATCTCGAAATCAATTACCTCTAATGTTATGTAGAAATCAGATTCCTGGGAGCGTTACCGATGGAGACCTACGAACTAGTTACCTGCTGTGCGATTAGGTACAGACATATAAATAAAACAAACACAAATAGAAAAGCAATAGTTTTATTGAGACTTACATTTAGGTGTACAACAGTGCTTCACTTCAACTGACAACAACAGAGGCAGAGATAATCATTAAATTGACTCTCAAAAATAATGATGATGGCAATAGAGACAATCCACAATTGACTACGAAAGAATTAACAAAACATAATTGACGCGAAAAACACTTTTCTTTACTATATTAAAATTATTCCTGCTTCTTCGCTCTGTGTGCTATTTCACGATTGGGCCAACTCTTGTGAAGGGCCCGCTACCTTGTAATTATGTTTGCAATCTCACTTCATTATGCTAACTGTCCGTCCAATAATTTGTTTTAAATATTTTTGATGATTAAACACTCATAATGCTCTTATAACTTAAACTTCCTGTGAAACTTTGTATCTAGCATTTTTTATTGCCGAATATCTTCGCGAAATTCAAAACCAATTAGTGTCAATGTTTGGCTGAGACTAGAATGCGGTTTCTCTTTTGATTATTAAGAAGTTTTCTTTTTGAAATAGGATTTAAAACTAATTAGAGGGAGTTTAATTTATGTCGGAATTATCTTTAGCAGGACAGAACTTTATTTTTTTGTATTTTATGTATAGCCCCAATTACTCACAGTACATATTACCCTTCCCATTATTTAATGACCCCCCGTCATTAGGATTTGCTTGCCTTTGGGATTTTGAAATATTTGCTACTTATTAACTATTTATTCTACATAATTTTGATTGACATTGTATTATTTTATATTTTTATATAAGCTTAATCAGGAGTGCTGAAAATTTTCTCTATTAATTTTCTTATTGTATTATTTATCCCTATCTAAAGTTCATCTACTGGACTAAGATTATTTACGGTTCTAGTCTAGCTACTATGCTAAAGATTTTTTTTTCTACATCTGACATTGATGACTTTTACATTACCAACAAGGTTGAGGTTATTCTACTTTTACTATAAGGTTTTTTTTTTGAAAATTCACCTTTCACAAGTTTTTATCCTTTGCTAACTATAGGATAATTATGCTTCCTATCTACGCTAAATTAAATGGATAGTACGACAATGCTACACATAACTCTATCTGAACATCTAACATTACATATAAGAACGATTTAAAACACACAATATTATGTTTACCACGTTCACTGGTAAACATTAGAACACTTTCACTGGGAATGTTTGCTATCCAATATTAATGATAGGATATTGGAATTTATAAGTTATCGAAGTTATTAAAATGTAACATATGCAAATTTACTCCTATTTCATCACCATTCATGTCTTTTAGCGTACTCACTCCTTCTGTTATAAATTATTGTCCTTCACTCCTTTCGTCTTGGCGAAAAAATTTAAAACCCTTACAATATAGTTTCCTCACAGAACAGTTCGAGCCTGGTTATGTTCATCTTTGACGAAACGCTTTATTTAATTGTCAAACTGGAAATGATACTCCCAGGTACAGGTGTGTGGAATTTTGATATCAGAGTTTATTCTCACCTGCTGTTTTTTGGATAGATCATAAGGTGCCTTATCGTTAAGGGGTTGAACATTGGGACTATTGAGACTTCGAACTTAATCTATTATAAACACAGTCCAGATCAGGTTAATTTTTTTCTCAGCATATCGTTCTTGGGATATCTTAAAGTAAATAGAGAATATAATTCCAGTATAGAACTGTTCGTTTCTGCACTTACAGGTTACAGTTCTCTTATAAAACTGTTCGTGCCTGGCTTGCGTCTATTAACTTTTGCGGTGATTCCTTGGTTAATCACAGGGGAATTGACGTTTGGATTTGGAATGGATCGACGTCAAACTTTAGTGACTACTTCAACATATTGTCTTTAACTTGTGGGAGGGGTATATTATCACTGGGGGAATAGTCACTGGGTTTAATTTTGGTTTATGTAATTCAATGGTTGGTTTCCAGGTCCATTTTTCAGAAATTATCTCGCAACATTTATGGGATAACAGAGATATGAACTTTTCGCATTTGATAGAGGTGATAGGATGGATTCCGAGAAATGGTCGAAAGGGATTCGACGCGTGAATCTGCGACACATAAATAATTTTTGGGATCATCAAATATCATAACTTTACAGTCGTATGGTACATGGGTCCATAAGGATTATCAAGGGTGATATTTATGTACATATATCTTGTACTGGTCAATGGGGTTCTCAGGATTTATTTGTTTATATAGTTCAATAATGAACTGGATACTGAGATTCAAATATAGCGTTACCTGATACGTAATACGGTTTGTGGTCGACAAAACAAAGATAAAAACGTAACTGTAACTCCTGTAAATGAAGCTGGGGTGAAAATTGCCTGGAGTCTATGGTGAATACTCTTAGTAGGTTGAGGTTTGATGAAAATAGATGCTACTAGGCTGTATATTCACTAGGCAATTCATTGTAATTATTGATTTCCAATGTGTCATTCCACTCCCCGTAATGAAAATAATGAGGCAGAATCACACGTTCTTTAAAATCAAGTAGTCTTAATACATAATAAACAATACGATTAGGTGCTTTTTAGGGTGAATGTTACCCTACAAGACAGTATAAAACAAATACGTTGATATTTCTGAAAATAATATTATTCTTAAAAAGAATTTTAATTTTCGTTTATGTTTTAAATATATACTTATTTCTTAGGGAAATATAAATTAAATTTCTCTTAAATTTTTTGTCTAGAAAAGAAATGACGATATAAAACTTGTTTAATTCTTAAACACTTATTTAAGCCTCCCTTTAATTTGAGACAATCCTTTAAACATAAATTACGCTATATTGTTAAATTTGAGGTCTCAGTTTACAACATATTTCATGCCTTCATTGTTCACGCACGTCCGTCCTGTTTAAGAAACGCATGTTGCAGCGTCGTAACCGCACGGTTTTACGTAAATGACACTTACAATGAGGGAACTAGACATAACAAGGACGAGTGGAGACCTCCATACCCGCTTGTTTTCTAATGTCTCCCCTTTTTCTTGGCTTAGACGTTCTCGTGGGGTTTTGGGTTTAACTTATTCCTTTCAGTCATTTTCCCGTGCTTTTCCTTTGGGTTTTGCTTTTTTAGTCTCAGAACTCTTCCATAGTTAAATGTCATTAAGACCTTCGTAATCCCAGAAATCGCAAATATGAAGCATACGGTCAATAGTATGTGCTACCAGAAATTGGTTGAGAATAATCTGTATCTATCATCTACATATGTTAATTTTTGGTCCTCATTTGTAAATAGGGGAATCTGGGAGTCTGATGCTTCTCTTATTTTTGTAAGCCTTAATGTCTCTTTAGTCTTTTCTATTTTGGACCATATAGAGGTTTTCATTTCCTCACTTTCTATATTGGGAATAGTGTACGACAGGTTAATTGCCTTAAAATTGATTATTTTAGGACTTATTATATTTGTGCTCGTGGTAATTAACGGCGTTCGAACTGTTGACTCTTTAGTTAAAAGTCGACATCTTTGTTTTACGGCTATGGTACCCATATCTTGTAAAAGTAATTCTGTCTTGTAACTTGGATCTATTCTTTCTGTATTATTATAACAAGACAAAGTTCCAGCAGTTTCTCTTGGAACAGAAAATAACCAAAGATCATTTCTAAGGTGTATGAATATTTCTCGTTTAGTACTTCCTATCAAGGCTTCGCATGAATCAGGTATTTCTTCCTGTTGGGTGTCTTTTAAAAATATATCTAACATACAAGATCCAGATTTGACGTTATAAATAGGTAACGTAAGCTGGAATACTAGGTTTTTGAATTATACGCACTCTTTTAAGTCTTGTGGATTGGATAGGGCATATTTTCGTCTATCTTGATCAACAAGCAAATACTCTGCTTCAGGTGTGATAGTCATAAATGAATTTGTCTTCTTTATGTTAGCAGGGAAGGTCAAAATTTTGTACAAGTCGTAAACGGATTGTTGGTTTATAAATGGAATTGTTACTACTGCAAATAACTGTTCATTTATTTTCGTGATGGGGACTTTTAATTTGGTATTGTAAAGAAATAAATTTGATACTTCTGGTTCTATGGGTAGATGTAAACCAAACGTTAGGTGCCTTTTTATTTCGTCTAACTTTTTAGGTTAGAAGGATCTACTAGGTTGTAAGACAAAGTTCCTCCCGTGAGGGCAAATAATGCGAACTCGAACTTACTAACATCTGTCGCCAGATTTAGTAGTGACATGGTAATTGTATCGAATGATACCATGGTAAGGCTCGCATTTGTCACCACGCGGTCCACTTCGTTCCTTAAATAATTCATTACGTTTACAGTTTTTGAGATTTTCTTAGATATCATTTCAATTTTATCTCTGGTAATTTGCTACACTGGCTTGTATCTTCTGAACGTGTAATGTTACGTTCATGGCATTATTCAACATTTTTACATTTTCCCTTAGGCTGTTTAGGTCTTCTTCCGTTGTCAAACCAAAAAGGCTGGAAGTGGGTTCTCCGATGATGGGAACTAGGCCTGTAGACCTACGGTATTTATTTCTTCGAAAGAATACTTCAAAAATCTTCGTGGTACTTTGTTTTAATTTTTGTATTTCCGTATTGAACAATTCAAATAAGGCTTGTAGTCTTTGTCTATATAATATTAAAAAGGCTTGATGAGTTGAAACTTTTTGGGCGTGTTTCTTATTTAGATTAGGTAATGGTTGTTCGTTTATCATTGCGTAGTTTCCATCATAAGGTTTTCCTGTCCTTGTAGTCAGTAATTTAGGGTTTTCTATGGATTTCATTGCAGTAAAGTCTCTCGACAAGTATTCGATATTATTCGTTTATCTTTTCCTTCTTTCTTCCTTGGTGCTCGTTCCAAGTGCCATGTCAATTTCTGCCATTTTCTTGTCAAAGTCATCTATTACGAATTTTGATTTTAGTTTGGGGACAACTGAAATTGGAAACTTTATTATCTTTACTATGCATTATTTTACTGGCCTGTAATCCTTTATCCGACCTTAGGAATTGAAATATCGATTCTTTGAGTTCATTCGTGTTTTTTTCTAGTCTTGTTACTTTTGGAAACAAGGTTTCGAAGGGTTTGGGGTCCAATTTCTTAAACATTTTCCATGCATCATTGCTAGATAGCAATGAATTTTCATGCTTGAATATTACTCCATGCTTAAAAATATCTTGGTTGGCTGCGTGGACAACGAGAACTATGAAGACATTTTTAAGCTTCATCTTTTTGATTTCTTCCAGAATTGATTTATCATTAATTCTAAACATTTTTGCAAATATATTGTATTTACTATTTTATTATTGTTATTTTATATCAATTCAATTTTTGTATTGCTTTATGGCATCGCCCGAGCAAAATGAATTGGTAAGCGTAAGACAGAATTTCTGTTTATGAAAAGTATTTTAGGATTAGAATGGTTATGGAAGTAAAGTTAGGACTTCCAATCTTTATTCTGGTTATAATATGCCTTTATGACTGGTTGAGATATACCTTTAAAGCTTAGCTAATAATTACGATACGACCTAATTTTGCATTATATTTTTCGATTAAGCGACCTACAAATAAGTAGGCAAGCAACACATAAGTACACTGGTAACCTATTTTCTATTATAGGCCTGGAATTATTAGAATCTGCACTAAGACAAAATAATTAATATATATATGAGATTAATTTATTCCACTGTTACATATTCCTATTTCCTTAATATTGATTCACTTGATTCATTATTATTTTTTTTTTTAAATTTCGAAAACAGAGGTTATGATGTTTTTTTGTTAGGTTTAGAGTTTAGAATCTTCTTTTAATTTTTTTGTTATTTTTTTATATGCGTCTCTTTTTCTTTGGTGTGCTTTCATTCGTTTTAGCAACAATTTACTACCCAGGGATTTGTATTCTTCAGATTCAGGGTCGAATAAAAATTGTTTGTAATATTGAATTTCCGCTAAAGGATGATGTATGCCTTCATATTTGACACATTGGGGATTTTTTTCAAGATTATAGCAAATTTTGGGGGCTCTGCATTTATCAAAAAGTAAAGGGTCTGTTTGAGTGGGTCCCTCGGAATAGAAATTCTTGATATTGAGTTTCTTTTGTAGGCGTCTTATTAATAATTGTAAACAGCCAAGTTGTTTTGCGCTTCTTTTTCTATATTTTGTTTTGACTTCCCCTCTAGCCGGACGATACTTGGGGGTATTTGCGAGTGCTAAACCATACTTATAAGTGTGGGGTGCATACCCTTTAAGATTGTAGGTTAGATCCCATTCTTTCGCATATATCTGATTTCCTTTTTCATCGATCACCAACATAGCTGCCGAATATATAATGTTTTCCTTCTCATTCGTTATTGTGATAAACTCAGTATCTATTATCGCCTTACGGATAGGCTTTGATTCCGTTGCCATGATATATATCTGAAAATGATCAGTTTATCATTATACACTTTTACGCTGGTAATTTTTGTTTTGGATAACTTCAACCTTTGTTAGGACATGGGTCGATTTTTTCATAGGAAATCCGAGGACACCGCCAAAACCCAACAAATTAAACGCTGCCTGGGTTTTGAGTTCCTCCCCAGGCTTCCCGCAAAACGTGGTCCAACACCACTTGTCGTCGTCAGTCGACCACGAGCTTCCTACATCAGACCTTTCTCGTTAGCCACTTATACCTTGAATTAAACTATATTGCCTTACGGTTGATCATACTGCTTTGAGGGTACAGTTTGGGAGTGCAATATGGGAGAGACATATGAGACATTGTTATTTTAATGAAAACTCTTAGTCCGACCTTTGGGTTGTTCCTTATAGTTAACACTGCCTCTACAAATTTTCGATTTAATTTCTTCCTGGAGTCGGGAGATTTGAGAACTACCGGGTTGGTTTTCTACCTTTGGGTTGTCTACCGGCTCGAGGTATGGCCGGGGAAACTTCAATATTATTCTCCACCATACTCCGAACCGCCAGGCAACGCTCCGACTTCTTTCAGTTGGACTGGATACATCGTACTGGAATGGTACGTGTAGATTTTTATTTGTGAGCTAGAAGTTTTTTTTTTGTTTTTTTTAGCTATTATTCCTTTGTGATGCCTATCCATAAAAAATCTTTTAATCCTATATTGATTAAGTGTAATTCCATCTATCGGGTTTTTTAACCGTTCTACCCGATTGTGTCGTTACTTTCTCCTCGACTTCTTTCGGTTTTTTCTTTTTCGGTTTTGCTAGCGAAATAAGATCAAACTTTTTGTATTGTTTTTTCAAAAATTCTTGCCCTTTTAATTTTGTTTCTTTTGCGTGCGCGGCCGCTGAAGTTGGTTTTGATTTTCCTGTTTCTTTAACTACCATATGGTTTGATTTGCCGTCAGACTCATCGGAACTGGTTTCCGATGATTCCGCATTAGAACTCTTAGAGGTTGCACCTTGCATTTTTGAGGTATCACCTCCCTTTCCTTCGTAAATTTCTACACCTCTGGAAGTAGAAAGTTTATTCTCTATGTTTTCGCTTTGAGTTTTCAACTCGGAAGATTTGAAAGACTCTTGAGAGCTTTGATAGGAATCAAGAGTTTTTTCGGGGTTCCTCCACTGTTTAAATGGCATGTCTTCAGGGGGATGGGGCATTTTTTGCACTAGTTTTTCCCTCCATGAAGTCCATTGTCTGGGTTTTACCTTGGACACATTTTTATCATGATATTGTCCTTGCTGGTCATCCTTGGGAGTTTTATTCTTAGGAATTGTACTTTGGCTCATTTTTATTGGGAAGTTTATTAAATCCATAGCTTCTCGCAGATTTGTTTTAATTAAATCTTTGGGAGGAGTTTTCTTTACAGTAATACCCGGAGTTTCTACCGCTCTGTTCAATTCCTCCTGTAATGACAGGGGCCTCTCTATTGGTGTTGCAGGGGAAACCATATCGTCTGGAAATCTTTTGGGGGGACAAGGGGTCAAAATTATATCAGGGAAAAATTGGGTTTTCGGAGTTCTTGTATAATCTAGCTTTCCTGCACTCTCCCATGTTGGACTTTTTGCATTTTTTGGCGTTTTTATTCTTACTGGTTATAAGTATTATTTTCTAGGAATGACTATACTTTTCATATCTAAAAATTATTAAAAGTTTCCCTCGTCACTTTCATTTTTAAAATAATTTGGTTTGAATTGAAAGACTATTGGCTCTACTAGTCTTGAATCAGGGGGCTAGTCTTCCGCATGAGTCGAGTTAGTAGAGGGAGGATACGGTAGTGATCTCTCCGGGCATTTGGTTGTCTTAACTCAGCTAACGTGTGCCTTTAAAGCTATTCCGCAATCAGGGTTCACCATTTTAAAATTAAAATTATTATCATACTTTTTGACTATTCTTTACGGTCCAGAATATTTGTTGGAAAGTTTTTTGCCTTCCGTCTTTGCCTCGTTCCTTAGGTAGACGCAATCTCCTATCTTAAAATCTTGTTCCCCTTGACTTTGGGTTGGTTTCTTAGCTCTTGGTTTATTTAAAATTTTTCCAGCTCTTGCCTAACTATCTTATAGGTTTTCCTCATCCTATTTGGGAATTCTCGTTTGTAATTCTCCGAGTTATTGTAATATTGCCGGGAATCTAAAATCGCGACCAAAAAGTAAATAAAAAGGGTTGTCTTTGGTTGTTTCTGAATAAGCAGTATTGATTATGTTAGTCAAATAAGGTAAGAATTGATTCCAATCGTTCTTTCCAATCTGTTGTCTTTTGTATAAATGCTTAATACATTCGAAAATATTTTATGCCTATTTTCTATTTTACCATTAGCTTGTGGGTGATAAGGGGAAGTCACCAATTTCTCTATGTTTAGAAAACTCATTAAGTCTTTTGTTAACCTTATTTGGAATGCCAAATTTTAAAAATAATTTCGCTAATGCCTTGCTCGTGGCGTAAGCGCCTTGATTTTTTAATGCTTTTGCAAAAGTAAATCCGGAAAAGTGATCTATAACTGAAAGAATACAAGTATGGCCTCTGTTGGAAACAGGTAAGCCTCCACTGGTTCCATATAAATCAAATGAGACAATATCAAAGGGGAATCTCGCTACTGGGACTCTTCCCATTGGAGGATTAGGATAAGCTTGGGTTTTTTTTCTTAAGTTACACGCTTCGCATGTACTTACAAATTCTTTATGTTCTGTTACTGCCGACTGCACGTAAAAATATTGTTTTAATTTATGGAAAGTTTTCGCTACTCCTAAATGTCCACCAATATCTGAATGAAAATATTCGAATGCAGGTGTTATTAAGTTTTGGGGTAATACAGGTATTATTGAGGTTTGGTTTCTATTTGCCTCAGCAGTCACGATTCTGCGTAGTATTTCTTCATCAAGATCTTAGTAAAAATTATCTATCTCTTTTCTAAGAGTTTTGAATTTATCTGGTAACGCATCATCATTCACAAATTAATTCATAAGTGCTACACACATTTCGTCCTTTTTTGCTTTCTTTTTATATTTTCTAAAGACAAGGGACAATAGTTACCCTTATTTTCTTTTACTGTGTCTTTGACTTTGTTTTTCTTACATTAATGTTTGCTCTTAGTATTGATAGCGTTAACTTCATTTTCCTCGGTGTCTGACGGCATATTCTCTGGGAATCACCTCAAAAAGTCAAAAGCTGCATTTTGTTTACCTTTTAAATATTCAAATTCGTAATCTAGATCTTGGATTTTCATAATCCTTCTATCTAGAATTCCCGTGGGGTTTTTAAATGTGCGTAGGTACTGCAAGCTTTTATGGTCTGATCGTAGTATAAATTTTCTACTGATTAAATAGTGTCTAAATTTGTCCAAGTGGTGGATTATAGATAATAATTCTAAGTTTGGGGCGGAATAACTACTTTCGCCTTTTGATAAAGTTCTACTCGAATAGCATATATACTTTTTTCTATTTTTTTTTGTTTAGAAGATCCTTGCTAAAGGATTAGGGTTTCCTATGGGAATTATTTGCAAAAGAATAGCACCAATGCCTTTTGAACTAGCATCGGTTGTGACCATGAATTGTCCGTTTTCAAAATCAGGTAGCGATAATATTGGTTCCGAATTGAGTGCCTTTTTAAGATGGTCTAGGGCAGTTTGAGCTTCCTGGGACCAGGTAACATTTTGGGAGTTCCCTTTACGTTAATTCCGTGAGGGGTTTCGCAATTTGGGCGTAATTGCGCACGAATTTTCTAAAGTAACCCTTAAGACCTAAAATTCCTCTTAATTATTTCATATTTCTTGGGGCTTTGAGGTTTTCAACATATTTTGTTTTGTCAGGGTCTGGAGATATCTTTCCATGCGTCACAACTACTCCTAAAAAATTAGTTTTAGGTTGAAGTACGCTTACTTTTCAGGCCGGCATTTTGAATTGCCTTCTCTGATTTTCTTGAAAACCTTAGGTAATGTTACTAAGTATTATTAAGCGTTTTCTCCCATGCGTATAGTATCATCAACAAAATGAATGATAACCTTTAATCCTCTTAATAAATGTAATTTGGGTCAATATTGTGTACTTGAACTTGTTTTAAAAGTACTCCTACGTATTCATATAAAACACATTCAGTCTTAGAAAATGCATCTTTATAGGCATCTTTGTCGGCTATTTTCATTTGGTGGTAGCCTTGGTTAAGATATAAAGAAGTAAAATTTTTTTTGCTTGAAATAGAGTCAAGAATTTCATCTATTCTTGGTAAAGGAAATTTATCACTAACTACTTGTTTGTTAAGGGCTCTGTAATCTACAACAAGTCTAAGATCACCATGCTTTTTTGGCACCAAGATCACTGGTGCACTATACGGACTTATACTGGGACGTATAATTTCATTTTTTTTCTAATTCATGAAGTTCATTTTTTATCCACTCTTTGTGCTTATACGGTACACGATATCGCTGCTTCGTGACAGGATTACCAGTCGTTGAAATTGAATATTCATAAAATGGTATCAGTCTGATCTCATCTTCAGATACGGAAAATATTTAAAATTCCGTAGTAATTTGCATAATTTTTTCTTAAGTTCCAGGTCCCTAGTATGATACATATTCAATTTGTTCAGGAATTGCGATGTAGTTAGAAGAATTTTGTTAATAAAGGTTTTAATGCAGTTTATTAAACTTGTTTTGGTATTTTCCCTCCCATCTCAATCATTGTCCGATATAACTTGGATTTGAACCAAACACGTCCCCTTTTTTACTGTAATTATAACATTTTCGTTGTTATTAGTTACCCAAATAAATCTTTCTCCTTTGTCGTAAGCTATAATTTGTTCCTTACATAAAAGATTTTCAGGAAATTCGTTTGACGGGGTTATAAACCATATTTCAGATTTGCTGTATAATGTTTCCACCATCTGTGATATTTTAATTCTTTGTATTGTTTTGGGGAGGATCTTTGTTTTCCGTATCGTGAACCCGTTACTATTTCTCTTCACTATTATTGTCTATTAGATTCATACTGGCACTATTCTGCGTCACTGCGGCATCTTGTGGCGTCACATTCGGTATTACTATGTTTTTCCATAATTCCGCTATTTTCTTGATTTCGTTTGACCTATACTGTCGCACATCTCCTATTTTTATTTTTGTAGATTCAATACACTTATTATTTGAATTTTATTCCTTTTTATAGTGTTTTTGAGAATATTCGAACAAACCTCTAATTGTGCCATGTCCTCCTTGCGAGATATAAATGGCAAAAGATAGCAATATTATGCCGGCAGAAATTATATTTACGTTCTCTTCGTTACCTTTGATAAAGTGTATTAAGTTAGAGACTCTATACTATCTTTTAGTCGGGTAGAAAAACATGTTATTCGCCATATATTATAATGTTCTATTAGACCTTAAAAAATTTGCTCCGATAATGGCTTCGTACGGAAAGTTATTTCATATTATAAAATTTGTCGAAAAAATTATATTATCCCTTTTTACGTCTAGGCGAATTGTAACTTTTGCATCCGATTTATGCCCTGTTACGCTAGTTAAATTGGGATTATTAAAATTCCTTTGTCGCCTAGTATGCGGAGGCGACATATTAAATACGCATGAGTTTATGATATTCACCGTGGCACCAGAGTCAATTAAAGCCTTAAAGTAAACATTTGCCACACAAAAATAATTAAATATAGGTAACTTATTATTACTATCACTACAAAACTGTACTATTATATGTTTTGACCAATAAAACATTTTAGGCGCCCTTTGGTTTCAGTTTATTCTGCCGAGGAGCCTGACACGTGTCTCCGTAGGTTTACCTTGCAAGTTGGTGTCTGCAGTATATATTCGGACATGCTAAACTCCTTAGGCATATCCAATGGATATATATTTCTTTGCATTTGCCAAGTATTATTACGGCAGTTTGGGTTTCTTGCGCCAGTGCTAGGTGCTGGCGGTGACTATAAATGCCGTCGGCTTGAATAAGTTGCATTTGCCGTCAGCCAATTTTCAGGATTCTATTTGCCGTCGGCTTGAAAAATATTGGCATAGTATTCTGGGTTTTCAAACCGGTAATTAATTTGTATTTTGGGGGCAGGATTATACACGTTTGGTTGGTGCGCGTTGTAAGGCACTGATTGGTGCAGTCTTCCCTGGCTATAGCCAAGCGCATCACTTGCGCTAAAGTTTGTTCTTCTAAACAAATGGTTTCCATAGTTTTGCGTATTACAGACTGTGATCCTTGGTATTCGATTAGGGACAAGACGGCACTCTCTCACGATATACACAGATCGATTACAAATATAGCATTTTATTATTGTTGGGTTGTTTTCATAACTAATTTGTTTGACGGGCTGAAAACGTACATGTTTTCTGCCTAGCGGGTTCTTGCGTTCTATATATTTGTGGCACTGGGGAATTATCTATTCAAAAGAAATTGGGAGAAGCCTCATCGCCCTTAAAGTTCAGGCTTGCGTTTCATTTGCCTTGGATGTTTATTTTTGTTTTACTGTGGTTTGTCGCTATTATGTAGACCTAGATCAATAGCCCTACCACCTGAACAGCAACCTCTAGCGTCTGACTGTTCTTGGATATTACCATTCTATATAGTTTGTGGAGTAATCCTTACAAAAAGGTATTTAGTATGATTTTTTCATACAGTTCTCCCGACCCTTTTCTGTATTTTGCTTCCACTGAAATCTATATATTATCAAGATATTCTCTTACATATTGTGAATAGTCAAAGCCCACCATTCCGTGTTTTAATTTATTTGTAGAACTATTTTCGATGAATCTATCTTTGAGTGCCGTTAAAAATTTGTCTACCGTGTTTATTGGCAAGGTGGCTTAATCACCTATAGTATTTTCAGTTTTCTTTAGGAATGTCAAAGACTGACCTCTTAAACTTATTAGGAGCATACTGGCCAGTATTTTTATCTTTCTTCTTGTTAATTCAACAAATTGCTCCAATTGGATATTAAATTTTTAGATATCTGTTTTCCAATCGTATTGCGGAACATAATTTGTTACCTCTACATTTTTCGCGACCAACTTTTGCGCAATTAGTAGTTCCCTTAATTCCTTTGACATTTTTGCTTTTGAATAACTAAAAATAAATTTATTATTTCACTTAACCTATTTTGGGGGAGGCTATTATCTCCTATGAGATATTTTAAAAGGGTTTCCTATAATAGCTTAGCGATTATAGGCATAATTACTTTTTTTATATGTCTGTATCTCTCCAATGATTAAATTTAAATTACAAAGTTTGTAGCACTAACTAGTTCGCATGTTTTCCTCCAAATTTACGACCGCGCCATATGTGGCGTTACGATTTAAAGCTATTTACCTGATTGTGCCATAATGTGGTGTTACGATTTAAAGCTATTTACCTATCGCGCCATATGTGGCGTTACGATTTAAAGCTGTGACTTATCACGCCAACTGCGCTGTTGAGATTTGAAGCCGTGAACTTACACCTTATAAGTTTTCCGATAGCGTCACTTGTAGCGCTAACGATTGTGCCATCAAGGATTGCTTCACAGCAATGGGGAGTAAAGAAAATGGGTGACCGCGCCACTCGCAGAACTGCGAGAAAATAAAATACTATAACTATATAAATGTAACCTCTTTTCCTTAGGTTATCTCGAAATCAATTAACTCTAATGTTATGTAGAAATCAGATTCCTGGGGGCGTTACCGATGGAGACATATGAACTAGTTACCTGCTGTGCGATTAGATACAGACATACAAATAAAACAAACACAAATAGAAAAGCAATAGTTTTATTGAGACTTACATTTAGGTGTACAACAGTGCTTCACTTCAACTCACAACAATAGAGGCAGAGATAA
>NC_142799.1:67503512-67565455 GCF_049724085.1 Artemia sp. Qi Xiang Cuo | reverse complement strand
TTTATTTTTTTATTTTTTTAACACAAGAGGTTATTGTTCTAATTAAACAGGCTTTGTCATTCAGGTGTCATTCTTAAATAACCGGAATAAAAATCAGACTTAGAGTTACTATAAGGTTAGTAGTATCTCTCGTCTGGATTTGCCCAGACGTATAGCAATCTCCATGTTATTTGCTGACGCCCCCGTACCAAACAGGTTTTTCTGGTAGGTATTCTATTCTACAGGGCATTACACCTTTGCCAAGAGATTTACGTAATTTAAGGACAAGTTTTTCTGACACAGATTTCTAGTTCCTGATACACAAGTTTTTTTTTAGCTTAAATCCATGGTTATTCATATTTAAATTGATTAGTATTTTTTTTTTTTTTAAAATTGGCTAATAGGTTTTTAAACCTATTACTACGAACGCTACATGCATTCCATTTTTGGAACTAGGAGCGAAATTGTGTGATGCTATCAGACTGGTTTCGTTTCATGGGTTCATTAATAGAACGACTAATGTTTTTGAAAAGGGTAATGACTTCTTTAGTTTACGAGATTTGCGAATTTTTTGCGAAAAGGTATTTCCGTAAAGGTATTGCGATGGTTAAGAATGCCTCACGTGTAATTAAAGAATAGGATGCTTGCATCAACAATACAAAGAATATGCTCAGATACTTAATAGATTTGACGCCTACAAGAGACATTGGTAGAAGGTATTCAATAGCTTGATTGAAAAGTCACGATAAAATGACATTGTGACTTGACCTAGCTTTACCTCGCCGATTTGGTCTGTATAATACACAAGTGATGATTTGCACAGTGTTGTCAATTTTAAATATTTTAGAAATAAAAAAAATAAACAAGAAATGTCTGAAAATTGTTTTGAGGGAGTTGAGTTGCACGAGGGTTCAGTTACATGCGGATTCAGTTACACGGGGATTAGTTAAATGGGGTCGAGTAGCACGGAGGTTCAGTTGTACAGGGTTCGGTTATACAGGGGTTCAGTTACATGGGGGTTCAGTTGTACGGGGTTTCGGTTATTAGGGGGTCAGTTACAGGGGGGGTTCAGTTATTTTTTCTGATTTTGTGTGTTTTCGCAAGAAAATAACTGTTCTTTTAGCAAACTTAGCCATAGCTACCTGAAACTCTGCATAAATATCTTCATTTTTAATCTAATTGCATAGGTACTAAAGGAATACTTGAACATTTTTGCTGAGGTTTTGTGTGACCCAAGGCCCCGGCGCCCCAAAGACTCCTGAGTCCCCCATTATAATACTTTTTAAGGCTTTATTATATCTTTTCAGAACAAATTATTATTTTAGGGAATTATTTCGGTGAAACAGTTAGAGACATTTGAACGGTGTTGTGAGGTCCCTTACCACAACCCTAAAGGGCTCCACTCCCCCCACCCCCACCCCGAAGGAAGCCCCCGGCCAGCAAAGGTTCTCTGGACCCTCAAAGGACCCCCGGCGCCCCCGATGCCTCCTGAGTCCCCCATTATAATACTTTTTAAGGCTTTATTATATCTTTTCAGAACAAATTATTATTTTAGGGAATTATTTCGGTGAAACAGTTAGAGACATTTTAAGAGATGATTTTAGAAAAGGACTTTAGGGTGAAACTCTTTGGTCGCTATAATGCTCAAGGTACATGTTAACTTATTTGTGTGAGACCTTAACCCCCCCATACCGTGCTCTGATCCCCCCACCCCAACCCCGAAGAAAGCCCCCGGACCGAAAAGGGTCGCTGGACCCCCAAAGGACCCCCGGCGCCCCCGAGGTCTCCGGATTCCCCCCATACTTCTACTTTTTAAGGCGCTAGTATGACTGTTACTTCCAGATAAGGTTTTTATCGTCGTATTTAGGTAACAAAGTTAAAGACATTTTAAGAGTGTTGTGTGGTTCCTTACCACAACCCCAAAGGGCTCCGATCCCCCAACCCCAACCCCGAAGGAAGCTCCCGGACAGCAAAGGTTCTCTGGACCCCAAGAGGACCCCCGGTGCCCCGATGCCTCCTGAGCCCCCCATGATAATACTTTTTAAGGCTTTATTATATCTTTTCAGATCAAACTATTATTTTTTAGAATTATTTCGGTGAAACAGTTAGAGACATTTTAACAGATGTTTTTAGAAAAGGATTTGAGGGTGAAACTCTGTGGTCGCTATAATACACAAGTTTCATTTGAACGATGTTGTGAGGTCCCTTACCACAACCCCAAAGGGCTCCGATCCCCCCACCCCCACCCCCCAGGCAGCCCCCGGACAGCAAAAGTTTTCTGGACCCCCAAAGGCCCCCCCGCGCCCCGATGCCTCCTGAGTCCCCCATTATAATACTTTTTAAGTCTTTATTATATCTTTTCATAACAAATTTTTTTGTTAGGTAATTATTTCTGTGAAACATTTAGTTACATTTTAAGAGGGTCGTGAGGTCCCTTACCACAACCCCAAAGGACTCCGATGCCCCCACCCCAACCCCGCAGGAAGCCCCCGGACAGCAAAGGTTCTCTGGGCCCCCAACGGACCTCCGGCGCCCCGATGCCTCCTGATTCCCCCATTATAATACTTTTTAAGGCTTTATTAAATATTTTCAGAACAAATTATTATTTTAGGGAATTATTTCTGTGAAACTCTGTGGTCGTTATAATACACAATTTCAATTTGAACTGTGTTGTGAGGTCCCATTACCACAACCACACAGGTCTCCGATCCCCCCACACCAACCCCGAAGGAAGCCCCCGGACAGCAAAGGTTCTCTGGACCCCCACAGGACCCCCGGCGCCCCGATGCCTCCTGAGTCCCCAATTATAATACTTTTTAAGGCTTTATTATATTTTTTCAGACTAAATTATTATTTTAGGGAATTATTTTAGTGAAACAGTTAGAGACATTTTAAGAGATGATTTTAGAAGAGGACTTGAGGGTGAAACTCTGTGGTCGTTATAATGAACAAGTTCCATTTGAACAGTGTTGTGAGGTCCCCTTACCGCAACCCCAAATGGCTCCGATCCCCCACACCAACCCCGAAGGAAGCCTCCGGTCCTCAAAGGTTCTCTAGGCTCCCACAGGGGCCCCCGACGCCCCACAGACTCCCGAGCCTCCATTATAATACCTTTTAAGGTTTTTTTATATCTTTTCAGAACAAATTATTATTTTAGGGAATTATTTCGGTAAAACAGGCCCTCATAGGTGTTTGCTGTCTTAAACCTATAGTTTGGGATGAATACTTTGCTATTTCAAGCTTTTCTGAGCTAAGGTTTCTTAGTATTTTATAGGTGTGTGTTGTCTGAAACTTATGATTTCAGGTATGTAATTTGCTATTTCCAACTTTTCATAACCAGATTTCTTAGTCTTTTTTAAGTATGTGGTGTCTGAAACCTATGATTTCGGATGTGTGGGTTGCTATTTTTTGACTTTTCTGAGCTGGATTTCTTAGCCTTTCATAGGTGTGTCTTGACTGAAACCTATGATTTGGGAATGAGTGGTTTGCTATTTTTTACTTTTCTAAGTTAGATTTATTAGCATTTCATAGGTGTGTGCTTTCAGAAAATTATGATTTTGGAGGTGTAGCTTGATTTTTGGACTTTTCAGAGCTAGGATTCTTAGTCCCTCATAGGTGTTTGTTGTCTGAAACTTCTAGTTTGGGATGAGTAGTTGGATATTTCAGACTTTTTTGAGCTAAGGTTTCTTAGTATTTCGTAGGTGAAGCTTTCACGTCATTTTTAAGTTCACCAAGACATAAAAAATTTAAAGTTCAGTTCTAATTTTTCAATAGAAGATAGGAAGAGTTATACTATTATTGTGATTATTTTCTATGAAGATAGAAAGTTTCACTTTAATTTTAAATTTTCTTAAATTCAGTTCCGACTTTTTTCAAAGAGATGAGACAATTTAAACTTCAATTCAAAATTTTCTCGACAAAGTTAAGGAAATTTCAAGTTCCCTACTGAATTTTACCAAAAAACACAATTCAATTCTAATTTATCCAGAGAAAATAAAAATCTTCCACTTAAGTTCTTTATTTCACAAAGCCATAAAGAAATTTAAAGTTCAATTCTAAATTTTTCAGTGGAAAATGGAAAAATTAATACCATACTTGTGAATATTTTCACAGCAGATAAAAATTTGTAGGTCAATTTTGAATTTTCTCAATGATGTTAAGAAAAGTTCAAGTTCCCTACTGAATTTCTACAAAGAACACAATTCAATTCTAATATATCCAGAGAAAATAAAAATCTTCCACTTCAGTTCTTTATTTCACAATAAAATAAATAAATTTAGAGTTCAATTATAAATTTGTCGGTGGAAGATGAAAAAAGTAATAACATACCTGTGAATATTTTCACTGAATATAGAACTGTTCTAGTTAAATTTTAAATCTTCTCAATAAAGTGAAGAAAAGCTCAACTTCTCTTCGCAATTTTAAAAAAGAACACAGTTCAATTCTAATTTCTCTAGAGACAACAAACATCTTACAATTAAGTTCTTTATTTTACAGAGATTTAAAGAAATTTATATTTCAATTTCAAATTTTTCGATTGAAGATAGAAAAAGTGATACCACACTTTTTTAAATTTTCCCAGACAATAAAAAGCTCTAGTTCAATTCAAAATTTTTTCAACAAATTGAATAATAATTCAAGTTCTCTTCTGAATTTTATCAAAGAACACAATTCAATTATAATTTCACCAGAGAAAATAAAAATCTTCCACTTAGGTTCTTTATTTTACAAGGACATAAAGAAATTTAAAGTTCAATTCTAAATTCTTCGATGGAAGTTAGAAAAAGTAATACCAGAACTGTGATTATTTTCTCGACGAAATGAAAAATTTAAAATACAGTTCCACTTTTTTCACATAAGATAAAAAAGTTCAATTTCTCTTCGGCATTTTACATAAGAAGACAATTCAATTCAAATTTCTCCAGAAAAAATAAAAGTCTTCCACTTAAGTTCATTATTTAACAAAGACATAAAGAAATTTAAAGTTCAATTCTAAATTTTTCGGTGAAAGATAGAAAAATTAAAAACATACTTGTGTATATTTTCCCAGAAGATTAAAAGTTCTGGTTCGATTTACAATTTTCTCAAAAAAGTGAAGAAAAGTTCAATTCCTATACTGAATTTTACCAAAGCAAATTTTATCTTAATTTCGCCTCCTGGATCATTAAAAATGATATTTCATTCAAGAAACAACGACAAATTCTACGTAAGTAACAAACTGTTTTTTGAATCCTCCTCCAGAATGCACAATACATTTATTTCATTTAAGAAATTACAAAAAAATTGTAAACAAGTAACAAAATATTTCTTGAATACACCTCGTGGATACACAATGCAGAAACTTCATTTTAGAAAGTATCAGAACTTGTACGTAAGTAGTAAATTCGTTCTCGAAATTGCCTCCTGGATTAATAAAAAAGACCTTTAATTCAAGAAATCACAATAAAATTCTAAGTAAGCAACAAACTCTGTCTTGAAGTTACCTCATGGTTACATAATGTATAAATTTCATTTAAGAAATAATGAAAAAATTGTAAGCAAGTAACAAACTCTTTCGTGAAGTCACCTCGTGGATACACGATACAAAAATTTCATAAAAGAAACTGTGAAAAAGTTATAAGTAAGTACCAAATTCTTTCTTGACTTTACCTGCTGGATAAAAAAAAAGATATTTCATTCAAGAAATTATAACAAAATTCCAAGTAAGTAACAAACTCAATATTTTTTTCACGACTTATATACACGATGTAGAAATTTAATTCAAGAAATTATGAAAAAATTCTCAGTAATTAACAATTTTTTTCTTGAAGTCAACTCTTGGATACACAATAGTGAAATTTCATTCAATAAATTATGAAAAAATTGTAAACAGTTTACAAACTCTTTCCTGAAGTCACCTCTTGGATACACAAAGCAGAAAATTCATTTAAGAAATTATCATAAATTGTAAGTAAGCTGCAAATTCTTTCTTGATTTCGCCTATCGGATAAACAAAAAAGTCAATTCATTCAGGAAGTTATGAAAAAATTCTAAATAAGTAACAAATCCTTTCTTGAAGCTATCTCGTGGATACGCAGCGCTTTATTGTTTTCATGATTTAGATACACGACACAGAAATTTAATTCAATAAATTATAAAAAAAAAGGAAAGTAAGTAACAAACTCTTTATTGATTTTCATCTCTTGTATAAAAAAAAAAGGTATTTCATTCAAAAAATTATGAAAAAATTCAAAATAAGTAAAAAACTTATTCTTGAATTCGTCGTTTACATTTACAATACAGAAATTTAAGTCAATGGAACCGCGTCCCGTATTTAAACACCTTTCTAAACTACATGTCATTTGCTTGTCTTTCTTTGGCACCTTTCCAAACGAACAGGGATTTCCCACTGGTTCCTACACATTGCAAAAAAAGTGACGTCTTGGTGTCGTCTCTGTATCGTCTTTGTGTTGACACACACACATCGAGATGAGACACAAACAGACACGACAAACAAACAAAGTTATCGTGAGAGAGATATCCAAAAAGTTCGGTTGATCTAGGTTCACTTAGAGTGGAAATTTAATTCAAGAAATTATGAAAAAATTCTCAGTAAGTAACAATTTCTTTCTTGAAGTCAACTCTTGGATACACAATACAGACATTTCAGTCAATAAATTATGAAAAAATTGTAAGCAATTAACAAACTCTTTCCTGAAGTCACCTCTTGGATACACAATGCAGAAACTTCATTCAATAAATTATCATAAATTGTAAGTAAGTAGCAAATTCTTTCTTGAATTCGCCTCTTGGATAAACAAAAAAGTCATTTCATTCAAGAAATTATGACAAAATTCTAAATAAGTAACAAATCCTTTCTTGAAGTTAGCTCATGGATACACAACGCTTTATTGTTTTCATGATTTATATACACTATTCATAAATTTAATTAAATAAATTATAAAAAAAAGGAAAGTAAGTAACAAACTCTTTATTGATTTTCACCTCTTAGATACAAAAAAAAAGACATTTCATTCAAAAAATTATGACAAAATTCTAAATAAGTAAAAAACTCATTCTTGAATTTCGCCGTGTACATGCTGCGAATCTCATTCTATGTGACCTCTACAGAGACGATACAGAGACGACACAGAGACATTACTTTTTTGCAATGTGTAGGAACCAGTGAGGAATCCCCACTCGTTTGGAAAGATGCCAAGGAAAGGCATGCAAATGGCATGTAGTTTCAAAACATGTTTAATCAAGTGTAGAGGTCATTCCCATTGAATGAAATTTCTGTATTGTGCATGTAAACGGCTAATTCAAGAATGAATTTTTTACTTACTTAGAATTTTTTCATAATTTCTTGAATGAAATGTCTTTTTTGTATCCAAGAGATAAAAATCAATAAAGAGTTTGTTACTTACTTTCCTTTTTTTTTTAATTTCTTGAATTAAATTTCTACATCGTGTATCTAAGTCGTGAAAACAATAAAGCGTTGTGTATCCATGAGGTAGCTTCAAGAAAGGATTTGTTACTTATTTAGAATTTTGTCATAATTTCTTGAATGAAATGACTTTTTTGTTTATCCAAGAGGCGAATTCAAGAAAGAATTTGCTACTTACTTACAATTTTTGATAATTTCTTAAATGAAGTTTCTGCATTGTGTATCCAAGAGGTGACTTCAAGAAAGAAATTGTTACTTACTGAGAATTTTTTCATAATTTCTTGAATTAAATTTCTGCATTGTGTATCCATAGAGTTGACTTCAAGAAAGAGATTGTTACTTACTGAATTTGTCATAATTCTTGGAAATGTCTTTTTTATTGATCCAAGAGGCGAATTCGAGAAAGAATTTGCTACTTACTTACAATTTTTGATAATTTCTTGATGCGCTTCACTCTAAGTGAACCTAGACCAACCCAACTTTTTGGATATCTCTCTCACTATGACTCTGTTTGTGTGTCGTGTCTGTGCGTGTCTCGTCTCTATGTGTGTGTGTCATCACAGAGACGATACAGAGACGACACAGAGACGTCAATTTTTTTGCAATGTGTAGGTAACCAGTGGGGAATCCCCACTCGCTTGGAAAGGTACCAAGGAAAGGCAAGCAAATAGCATGTAGTTTCAAAACGTGTTTAATCACGTGTAGAGGTCCCATAGAATGAAATTTCTGTATTGTGCATGCAAACGGCGAATTCAAGAATGAGTTTTTTACTTACTTAGAATTTTGTCATAATTTCTTGAATGAAATGTCTTTTTTTTTGTATCCAAGAGGTGAAATCAATAAAGAGTTTGTTACTTACTTTCCTTTTTTCTTATAATTTCTTGAATTGAAATTTAATTCAAGAAATTATAAAAAAAGGAAAGTAATAAAACTTTTTATTCATCTCTTGGATACAAAAAAAAAAGACATTTCATTCAAGAAATTATGACAAAATTCTAAGTAAGTAAAAAACTCATTCTTGAATTCACCGTTTACATACACAATTCAGAAATTTCAGTCTATGGAACCTCGTACTGAGTGGACACACCTTTTTAAACTACCTATTATGTGCTTGTCTTTCTATTGTATCATTCCAGACGAATGGGGATTCCCCACTGGTTCCTACATATTGCAAAAAAAGTGAAATCTCTGTGTCGTATCTGTGACGCCTCTGTGATGACACACACACAGAGACGAGACACGCACAGACACGACACACAAACAGAGTCATAGTGAGAGAGATATCCAAAAACTTGGGTTGATCTAGGTTCACTTAGAGTGGAAATTTAATTCAAGAAATTATGAAAAAATTCTCAGTAAGTAACAATTTCTTTCTTGAAGTCAAGTCTTGGATACACAATACGGAAATTTCATACAATAAATTATGAAAAAATTGTAAGCAAGTTACAAACTCTTTCCTGAAGTCACCTCTTGGATACACAATGCAGAAAATTCATTTAAGAAATTATCATAAATTGTAAGTAAGCTACAAATCCTTTCTTGATTTCGCCTCTTGGATAAACAAAAAAGTCAATTCATTCAGAAAGTTATGAAAAAATTCTAAATAAGTCACAAATTCTTTCTTGAAGCTAGATCATGGATACAAAGGTCTTCATTGTTTTCATTACTTAGATACACGATGTATAAATTTAATTCAATAACTTATAAAAAAAAGGAAAGTAAATAAAAAACTATTTATTTATCTTCATCAGTTGGATACAAAAAAAAGGATATATCACTCAAGAAATTATGACAAAATAATAAGTAAGTAAAAAACAAATTTTTGAATTAGTTATTTACATATACAATAGGGAATTTTCATTCTTTGGAACCTTTTCGCGTGATTAAACACGTTTTGAAACTACATGCTATTTGCTTGCCTTTCCTTGGCACCTTTCCAAACGAGCGGGGATTCCCCACTGGTTCCTACACATTGCAAAAAAGTGACGTCTCTGTGTCGTCTCTGTATCGTCTCTGTAGAGGTCCCATAGAATGAAATTTCTGTATTGTGCATGTAAACGGTGAATTCAAGAATGAGTTTTTTACTTACTTAGAATTTTGTCATAATTTCTTGAATGAAATGTCTTTTTTTTGTATCCAAGAGATGAAAATCAATAAAGAGTTTGTTACTTACTTTCCTTTTTTTTTTAATTTCTTGAATTAAATTTCTACATCGTGTATCTAAGTCGTGAAAACAATAAAGCGTTGTGTATCCATGAGGTAACTTCAAGAAAGGATTTGTTACTTATTTAGAATTTTGTCATAATTTCTTGAATGAAATGACTTTTTCGTTTATCCGAGAGGCAAATTCAAGAAAGAATTTGCTGCTTACTTACAATTTATGATAATTTATTAAATGAATTTTCTGCTTTGTGTATCAAAGAGGTGACTTCAGGAAAGAGTTTGTTACTTGTTTACAATTTTTTCATAATTTATTGAATGAAATTTCCATATTGTGTATCCAAGACTTGACTTCAAGAAAGAAATTGTTACTTACTGAGAATTTTTTCATAATATCTTGAATTAAATTTCCACTCTAAGTGAACCTAGATCAACCCAAGTTTTTGGATATCTCTCTCACTATGACTCTGTTTGTGTGTCGTGTCTGTGCGGGTCCCGTCTCTATGTGTGTGTCATCAAAGAGACGATACAGAGACGACGCAGGATGTCACTTTTTATGCAATGTATAGGAACCAGTGGGGAATCCCCGCTCGTTTGGAATGGTACCAAGGAAAGGCAAGCAAATAACATGTAGTTTCAAAACGTGTTTAATCACGTGTAGAGGTCCCATAGAATGAAATTTCTGTATTGTGCAAGTAAACGGCGAATTCAAGAATGAGTTTTTTACTTACTTAGAATTTTGCAATAATTTCTTGAATGAAATGTCTTTTTTTGTATCCAAGAGTTGAAAATCAATAAAGAGTTTGTTACTTAATTTCCTTTTTTTTATAATTTCTTGAATTAAATTTCTACATCGTGTATCTAAGTCATGAAAACAATAAAGCGTTGTGTATCCATGAGGTAACTTCAAGAAAGGATTTGTTACTTATTTAGAATTTTTTCATAACTTTCTGAATGAAATGACTTTTTTGTTTATCCAAGAGGCGAATTTAAGAAAGAATTTGCAGCTTACTTACAATTTATGATAATTTCTTAAATGAATTTTCTGCTTTGTGTATCAAAGAGGTGACTTCAGGAAAGAGTTTGTAAATTGTTTACAATTTTTTCATAATTTATTGAATGAAATTTCCGTATTGTGTATCCAAGAGTTGACTTCAAGAAAGAAATTGTTACTTACTGGGAAATTTTTCATAATTTCTTGAATTAAATTTCTACATCGTGTATCTAAGTCGTGAAAACATTAATGAGTTTGTTACTTACTTGGAATTTTCTTATAATTTCTTGATTGAAATGTCTTTTTGTTTATCCAGCAGGTGAATACAAGAACGAATTTGGTAATTTATTACCATGTTTTCACTATTTTCTTATTGAAGTTTCTGCATCGTGTATCCGAAAGATGAGTTCAAGAAAGAGTTTTGTTACTTGCTCACAATTTTTTCTTAATTTCTTAAATGAAATTCCTGCATTGTGCATCCATGAGGTAACTTCAAGAAAGAGTTTGTTACTTACTTAGAATTTTGTCATAATTTCTTGAATGAAATGTCTTTTTATTGATCCAGGAGGCGAATTCGAGAAAGAATTTGCTACTTCCAACCAATTTATTATAATTTCTTTTATGAAGTTTTTTCATTGTGTATTCATAAGGTGAATTCAAAAATGATGTTGTCATTTGTTTAAATTTCTTCTGTAGTTTTCTGTATGAAACATATGTATTGTGCTTTGTGGAGGAGTCAAGAAACAGTTTGTTACTTACTTAGAATTTGTCATAATTTCTTGAATGAAATGTCTTTTTTATTTATCCAGGAGGCGAATTCAAGAAAAAATTTGGTTTTGTAAAATTCTGTAGAGGAATTGAACTTTTCTTCAATTCGTTGAGAAAATTGTAAATTGAAATAGAACATTTTATCTTCCGGGAAAATATTCACAAGTATGGTATTACTTTTTTCTATCTTCCACCGAAAAATTTTAGAATTGAACTTTAAATTTCTTTATGTTTTTGTGACATAAAGAACTGAAGTGGAAGATTTTTATTTTCTCTGGAGAAATTAGAATTGAATTGTGTTCTTTGATAAGATTCAGAAGAGAAATTGAACTTTTTTATCTTCTGTTAAAAATTTGGCACAGTATTTAAAATTTTTCCTCTCTTCGAGAAAATATTCACAATTATGGTATTACTTTTTGTATCTTCCACCGAAAAATTTAGAATTGAACTCTAAATTTCTTTATGTCTTTGTAAAATAAAGAACTGGAGTGGAAGATTTTTATTTTCTCTAGTGAAATTAGAATTGAATTGTGTTCTTTGGTAAAATTCAGAAGAGAAATTGAATTCTTCTTCACTTCGTTGAGAAAATTTTGAATTGAACTAGAACTTTTTATCTTCCGGGAAAATATTCACAAGTATGGTATTACTTTTCCTCTCGTCCAACGAAAAATTTAGGATAGAGCTATAAATTTCTTTAAGTCTTTTTAAAATATGTTAGTTTAGTGGAAGATTTTTGTTTTCTCTGGAGAAATCGGACTTGAACTGTTTTCTTTTGTAGAATTCAGAAGAGATCTCGAGATTTATTCCACCTCGTAGATACGATCTTAAGTCTAACTAGAACATTTTTAAAGTACGGAAAAATATTAAAAAGTATAATATTACTTTTTCTATCTTCGACCGAAAAATTTAGAATTGAACTTTAAATTTCTTTATGTTTTTGTGAAATAAAGAACTGAAGTGGAAGATTTTTATTTTTGCTGGATAAATTAGAATTGAATTGTGTTATTTGGTAAAATTCAGTAGTGAACTTGAACTTTTCTTCACATCATTGATAAAATTTAAAATTGAACTACAACTTTTTATATGCTGTGAAAATATTCACAAGTATGGTATTACGTTTTCTATCTTCCACTGAAAAATTTAGAATTGAACTTTAAATTTCTTTATGTCTTTGTGAAATAAAGAACTTAAGTGGAAGATTTTTATTTTCTCTGGATAAATTAGATTTGAATTGTGTTCTTTGGTAAAATTCCGAAGAGAACTGTAACTGTCCTTAACATTGCTGTTATTATTTTGAATTGAACTTAGAATTCATATCTTTGAAAAAAGTCGATACTTAATTTATGAAAATGTATAGTTAAATTGAAACTTTCTATCTTCACAGAAAATAATCACAATCATAGTAAAACTTTTCCTATCTTCTATGGAAAAATTAGAACTGAACTTTAAATTTTTTTTGTCTTGGTGAACTTAAAACTGACGTGGAAGCTTCACCTACGAAATACTAAGAAACCTTAGCTCAGAAAAGTCTGAGATATCCAACTACTCATCCCAAACTAGAAGTTTCAGACAACAAACACCTATGAGGGACTAAGAATCCTACCTCTGAAAAGTCCAAAAAGCAAGCTACACCTCCCAAATCATAATTTTCTGAAAGCACACACCTATGAAATGCTAAGAAATCTAGCTCAGAAAAGTCAAAAATAGCAAACCATTTAGTCCCAAATCATAGGTTTCAGTCAAAACACACCTACGAAAGGCTAAGAAATCCAGCTCAGAAAAGTCAAAAATAGTTACACACACATCCGAAGTCATTAGTTTCAGACACCTCACAGCTACAAAAGACTGCAAAATCTGGTTATGGAAAGTCTGAAATAGCAAATTGCACGCCTCAAATCATAAGTTTCAGACAACACGCACCTATGAAATACTAGGAAACCTTAGCTCAAAAAAGCTTGAAATAGCGAACTATTCATCCCAAACTATAGGTTTCAGACAACAAACACCTATGAGGGCCTGTTTCACCGAAATAATTCCCTGAAATAATAATTTGTTCTGAAAAGATATAATAAAGCCTTAAAAATTATTAAAATGAAGGCTCGGGAGTCTTTGGGGGCGCCGGGGGACCCTTTGGGAGCCTAGAGAACCTTTGAGGACCGGGGGCTTCCTTCGGGGTTGGTGAGGGGGGATCGGAGCCCTTTGGGGTTGTGGTAAGGGACCTCACAGCACTGTTCAAATGGAACTTGTGTATTATAACGACCACAGAGTTTCACCCTCAAGTCCTTTTCTAAAATCATCTCTTAAAATGTCTCTAACTGTTTCACCGAAATAATTCCCTAAAATAATAATTTGTTCTGAAAAGATATAATAAAGCCTTAAAAAGTATTATAATGGGAGACTCAGGAGGCATCGGGGCGCCGGGGGTCCTTTGGGGATCCAGAGAACCATTGCTGTCCGGGGGCTTCCTTCAGGGTTGGGGTGGGGGGATCGGAGCCTTTGGGGTTGTGGTAATGGGGCCTCACAACACCGTTCAAATGGAACTTGTGTATTATAACGACCACAGAGTTTCACCGAAATAATTCCCTAAAATAATAATTTGTTCTGAAATGATATAATAAAGCCTTAAAAAGTATTATAATGGGGGACTCAGGAGGCATCGGGGCGCCGGGGGTCCTTTGGGGGTCCAGAGAACCTTTGCTGGCCGAGGGCTTCCTTCGGGGTTGGGGGGGGGGCATCGGAGCCCTTTGGAGTTGTTGTAAGGGAACTCACAACACTCTTAAAATGTCTCTAACTGTTTCACCGAAATAATTACCTAAAATAATAATTTGTTCTGAAAAGATATAATAAAGCCTTAAAAAGTATTATAATGGGGGTCTCAGGAGGCATCGGGGCGCCGGGGTCCTTTGGGGGTCCAGAGAACCTTTGCTGTCCGGGGGCTTCCTTCGGGGTTGGGTTGGGGGGGTCGGAGCCCTTTGGGGTTGTGGTAAGGGACCTCACAACACCGTTCAAATGGAACTTGTGTATTATAACGACCACAGAGTTTCACCCTTAAGTCCTTTTCTAAAATCATCTCTTAAAATGTCTCTAACTGTTTCACCGAAATAATTGCCTAAAATAATAATTTGTTCTGAAAAGATATAATAAAGCCTTAAAAAGTATTATAATGGGGGACTCAGGAGGCATCGGGATGCCGGGGGTCCTTTGGGGGTCCAGAGAACCTTTGCTGTCCGGGGGCTTCCTTCGGGGTTGGGGTGGGGGGATCGGAGCCCTTTGGGGTTGTGGTAAGGGACCTCACAACCCTCTTAAAATGTCTCGAACTGTTTCACCGAAATAATTCCCTAAAATAATAATTTGTTCTGAAAAGATATAATAAAGCCTTAAAAAATTTTATAATGGGGGACTCAGGAGGCATCGGTGGTGCCGGGGGTCCTTTGGAGGTCCAGAGAACCTTTGCTGTCCGGGGGCTTCCTTCGGGGTTGGGGGGGGGGGATCGGAACCCTTTGGGGTTGTGGTAAGGGATCTCACAACACCGTTCAAATGGAACTTGTGTATTATAACGACCACAGAGTTTCACCCTCATGTCCTTTTCTAAAATCATCTCTTAAAATGTCTCTAACTGTTTCACCGAAATAATTGCCTAAAATAATAATTTGTTCTGACAAGATATAATAAAGCCTTAAGAAGTATTATAATGGGGGACTCAGGAGGCATCGGGACACCGGGGGTCCTTTGGGGGTCCAAAGAACCTTTGCTGTCCGGGAGCTTCCTTCGGGGTGGGGGTGGGGGGATCAGACCCCTTTGGGGTTGTGGTAAGGGAGCTCACAACCCTCTTAAAATGTCTCTAACTGTTTCACCGAAATAATTCCCTAAAATAATAATTTGTTCTGAAAAGATATAATAAAGCCTTAAAAAGTATTATAATGGGGGACTCCGGCGGCATCGGGGGCGCCGGGGGTCCTTTGGGGGTCCAGAGAACCTTTGCTGTCCGGGGGCTTCCTTCGGAGTTGGGGTGGGGGGGATCGGAGCCCTTTGGGGTTGTGGTAGGGGACCTTACAACACCGTTCAAATGGAACTTGTGTATTATAACGACCACAGAGTTTCACCCTCAAGTCCGTTTCTAAAATCATCTCTTAAAATGTCTCTAACTGTTTCACCGAAATAATTCCCTAAAATAATAATTTGTTCTGAAAAGATATAATAAAGCCTTAAAAAGTATTATAATGGGGGACTCAGGAGGCATCGGGGCGCCGGGGGTCCGTTGTGGTAAGGGACCTCACAACACCGTTCAAATGAAACTTGTGTATTATAACGACCACAGAGTTTCACCCCCAGGTCCTTTTCTAAAAAAATCTCTTAAAAAGTCTCTAACTTTTTCACCTAAATAATTGCGTAATATACTATTTTTTTATGAAAAGATATAAAAAATACCAAAAAATTATATTATTGGGGGGATAAGGAGGCTTCGGGCCATCCGGGGTCCTTTGGGGGTCTAGAGAACCTTTGCTGGCCGGGGGCTTCCTTAGGAGATGGGGTGGGGGGATCGGAGCCCTTTGGGGTTGTGGTAAGGGACCTACTTTACTTGTGTATTATACAGACCACATCAGCGAGGTAAAGCTAGGTCAATTCAAAATGTCATTCTATCGTTACTTTTCAATTAAGCTATTGAATACCTTCTACCAATGTCTCTTGTAGGCGTCAAATCTCTTAAGTATCTGAGCATATTCTTTGTATTTTTGATGCAAGCATCCCATTCTTTAATTACCCGTGAGGCATTCTTAACCATCGCAATACCTTTACGCAAATACCTTTTCGCAAAAAATTCGCAAATCTTGTAAACTAAAGAAGTAATTACTCTTTTCAAAAACATTAGTCCTTATATTAATTAACCAATTAAACGAAACCCTTCTTATAGCATCACACAATCTTACTTGTATCTCAAAAAATGTACAGCGTGGTTCTTTATTTTTAAGATTTTTAAAAACCTATTAGCCAAGTTTAAAAAAAAAAAAAACCTACTAATAAACTAACATATTAATTACCATAGATTTAAGCTAAAAAAAACTTTTATATAAGGAACTAGAAATCTACGTCAGAAAAACTTGTCCTTAAATTGCGTAAATCTCTTGGCAAAGGTGTAATGCCCTGTAAAACCTGTTTGGTACGGGGGCGTACGCAAATAACATGGAGATTGCTATACGTCTGGGCAAATCCAGACGAGAGATACTACTAACCTTATAGTAACCTAAGTCTGATTTTTATTCCGGTTATTTAAGAATGACACCTGAATGACAAAGCCTGTTTAATTAGAACAATAACCTCTTTTAAAAGTTAAAAAAAAATAAAAAAATAAATCAATTTAAGAAAAGAAGTTTTTTTTAACCGAAAGTAAGGAGCGATATTAAAACTTAAAAAGAAACGCCCCGCTCTTTACGCTAAAATTTGACTCTTTCTAACAGATCTACTTTTTAAAACAATAAAAGACTTTAAGGCAAAGAGCGAGGCGTTGAAGAGAGGACAGCCCCTTTCATATACGGAATAATTTCTGTTCGTTTTAAGTTTTAGTGTCGCTCCTCACTTTCAGTTAAAAAAAAACTTAAAAAAAAACAACGTTTTTTTTTTCATTTAAGTTCTGGACGTTGTTGAATTAATATAGGATTTGAAGATTGCTCACCGTAAAGGGATAATTAAAACGAAATTTGCATATTAATTTTACCTTTTTTTCAACCAATAATAACCTTATAGTAACCTAAGTCGGATTTTTATTCCGGTTATTTAAGAATGACACCTGAATCACAAAGCCTGTTTAATTAGAACAATAACCTCTTTTAAAAGTTTAAAAAAAAATTAGTGCAAGAGCGAGCTATTGAGGAGAGGCAACCCCCATCATATACGTAATATTTTCTGTTCGTTTTGAGTTTTAATGTTACTCCTTACTTTCAGTTGAAAAAACTTGTTTTTTTAATTTAAATTCTGATCGCCTTTTAAAAAATGCTAAATCCGGCGCCCCTTCATGAAAAATTCCCTTCCCCTATGAAACATTCCTCCATGGATAGATCCTGCCACGTAACCTTCTCACCCCGACCCCCTCCCCATCAGAAAAAATCCCCCCTCAAAACATCTGTATATTTCCCAATAACCAATACTAAATGTAAACAATGGGCAAAGTTCACAACTTCCAGCTCTTCCCCAGGAACTGTGGGGAATTACGTTATCCTCAAAGACATAGTCATTAGATTTTTCAAATATGCTGAACAAAATGGCTATCTCAAAATTTCGATCATGTGACTTAGGGAAAAAATGAGCGTGGGAGAGATCCTAGTTGCCCTCCAATCTTTTTTGTCACTTAAAAAGGGCATTAGAACTTTTTATTTCCGTTCGAATGAGCTTTTTGGCAGAATTTAGGACCACTATTGGACCACTGGGTCGATACGATCACCCCTGGGAAAAAGAACATACAAAAAAAAAAACAAATAAACACGCATCCGTGATCTTTCTTCTGGCAAAAAATTCAAAATTCCACATTTTTGTAGATAGGAGCTTGAGACCTCTACAGTAGGGTTCTGATCCGCTGAATTTGATGGCGTGATTTTTATTAAGATCCTATGCCTTTTATGGCTGTTTCCCTCTTTTCCCGAAAATAAGACAAATATTATCAGGCTCGTAACTTTTGATGGGTAAAACTCAACTTGATGAAACTTATATATTTCAAATCAGCTTAAAAATCCCTCTCTTATAATGTATCTATTGGCATCAAGATTCCGTTATTTACTATTGAGCCGGGTCGCTCCTTACTTACAGTTCGGTGCTGCGAATTGTTTGACCAGAACATAATTTGCGCTTTACTGAAAAATACAAAAAACAAATGACCGTCGATTGCCAGTTTAATTTACATATACTGATATTTGTTTCTTCAAGTTTTGATAATTTTTATTTATGAAACTAAAAAAAGTAAAAACATTTAAAACGTGTTTTGTTTTCAGCAAAGCGAAAATTATATTCTGGTCTTGAGAAGGCATTGGGATTGTCAGCCCAACTCATGTTAATTTCTGCTCTTTTTTAGTTTGACTTGGCTATTTATTGTAATTTCTATTCGTTTTCAGTTTCATTTATTTATTGTAAGTGATTTGTGGTAGTTTTCCGTTAGGAGGATTATTTGACTTTATTTCTGCTCATTTTTGGCTTAATAGAGCTCTTTAACTTTCTTTGGTTTTGTGGAAAAAGTTTTTTAAATTAATATTTGATCTAAGATCAATTATTGTAGTACAAATATTACTATACCATTATTGTACCTAATATTACTGTATACCAAATATTACTATACCAAATATTATACAAATATATATATACAAATATATGGTAATATATACAAATATTACCAAATACTATACCAAATATTACTATACCAAATATTATACAAATATATATATATATACAAATATATGGTAATATATATGGTAATATATACAAATATTACCAAATACTATACCAAATATTACTATACCAAATATTATACAAATATATGGTAATATATACAAATATTACCAAATACTATACCAAATATTATACAAATATATATATATACAAATATATGGTAATATATATGGTAATATATACAAATATTACCAAATACTATACCAAATATTATTGTACCATTTACACACTTGGTGTGCAGGCCATTAAAGAATGGCTATTGACCCACCAAAATTGATTACCACAACGGTTTTTGACAATACTAGTGTTTTACTATTAACAAAAAAACACGTGAATAAATTAAATAAATAAATTTCAATAAATACTCATTTCTACCAAACGTTGTAGGAAGCACTCAGTCACAAATACAATGTGGACTACCATTGTTACACTGCGAAACGTGTTATACATTCGTGTCTTTTATGTTACGCTTTATGCTTTCAAGAATGTATTCGTCTGAAACACCATAAACAAAATCAGTTTTCCATATCTCAGAGTGAGGATCTACTGCTACTGCAACTCCGCCTAACAGTTCATCGCTGCACCAAATCATAAAAAGCCGACACGACTGCCTCTTCGACTCTTCTGAGTTTCACTCTTTTAAAAAGTTCTTATGTCTTAAACAAAAGAATCTAATGACCCATTCCCACTTCATCCAAGGATATCTGAACACGGAGCCTGTCATTCTTCATTCATAAGACGTGCCCTAGCCATCTTGACCTTTATTTCATTATAACCCAAGAAAGCGGGTTCGAACTATGTTTTTCGTACTGCTTATTGTTTGATATACGGTCAGTCAAGTAAAAACCTAAAGATACCTTTGAGCAATTCCTTTGAAAATATCTCGCATGTTTTCCTCAACCTTTGGAAGGATCAAGGATCTCGGATTTTTAATTACATTGGAAGTTATTTTGGTCAACCAAAGCTTAGAATACGTGACAAATATCTCATAGCTGCAAAATCGACTAATATTCAATACAATAGGGGACCCCAAGAACAACAGGAAATTGTCGGAAAGTTAAGCATTTCGGGGAAATAGCAAATCTCGTATGGCTTAAGTAGAAAGTAATGACTCGTTCATCACACCCATTAAAGATATTAGGATAGATATGCATTGAAATTCATTCCCTCTCTCTCTAAATATTTATATTCATACATGATTAAAGGAAACACATTGGTAAAAAGAAATATATACTAGTGACAGAAAATAGGATTTTTCGAAGAGTTAAAAACTACCTTCAATTATAACGAATTTTCAACGATCGACAAACGACTCTATGAAAGTAAAGATACGCTCTACCAGCAATACTAACTCGATTGTGCTCCACTAACCTTGGTTGGTAATTTAGATGTTTCTAGTTAAAGACATCTTTATTAGATAAGAGGTGCATCATTGTGATGCAGTTTCAATATTTTAGAATCTTCACTGAAACATCTTAGTGATAGGTACGGTCGTGGCCGTGTTTCTTAGCTAACATTCTGCCTATGAATAATCCATAAGGACGTTCAGAGGACGAAAAAAAGAGGTTCATAGAACGAAAATGTCATGGAAAGTATTTTACCAGAAAGGTTTATATTATTTTAGGGACTAAAGGTAAAATTACCCGCCTAAAATTACACATACCCATCATGAAACACAGTGCCCAAAAACAGACAAAGTACACTTCGATGAGACGTGAAAGTCCTGTGAAATCGAATTGAAATTACCAAGCCCAAAATATATAGAATATAGCATTAGGCTCGCAACCTAAATAAATTTAAACTTTTATTCTAATTCTACCTCATCTTTTTAGCAAAATTTTACATCAGCAGCGTTTTGTAACCTTGGGAAGCTGCTGAGCTAGGTAAATAAAACCTTAGGAATGAATTTACAGCTTTACGAAAAGGTGGGGCCCAGTCCTATTGATGACATATTTCTATTATTGTCACCTGATAAAAAAAACAATCTTTAGGTTCTGGTATCAACATTCACGTTATAATTGGTATCAACATTCACGTTATAATGTAAGACTTGTTTTGAGAAGAAGAAGAGAACAGATAATTTGTATTATTTATCATATATTATTTATATTATATTATTTTATTAATATTATTATATAATTATTAGATTATTATTATTATTAGATAATTATTAGTATTATAAATATAAATATTATAAATATTATAATATTATATTAATATAATATTATTAATATATTATTATATTATATTATTAATATTATAAATATAAATATTAGTATAGATAAATATATTAATATTATTAGATAATTTATATTATTATTTATCATACCACAAGCTCCATTGCTTATTTATTTTCAGAACATTTTTTTTCATTACAACTAACACTTGAGTAACTAACTTCGTAATAGTATAACAACCATACTTGAACAACCGGAAACTTACGAAAATTCATTGAATCTGAATTTGAACATAACGGCCATAAGGCTGTATCCTACAATTTCATGTTTCTGAAATAATTTGCAAACTTTTTGCTAAGCTATTCCCACAGGAAGGATCCGTATATACATGTAGATCAGGAGGAGTAATCTATGACTGAAGATACATTGTTCTATTGAACATCCCTTTGAGAACAGCTTTGAAAACAGTTTTCGGCGGTTATCTCAGAAGTGTTACATAATCAATGCGACCTTTAGACGTAACAGCGCCGGTAAGAAAATGCAACTTAAGTCATATAAGGAGTATCCGTGTCAGTAAGATAACCAATAAAGACACAACTTTTCACGGTTAAATTCAAAATCTATTGATTTTTTTTTTTTTTTTTTGCAAATCAGTCAAATATGAAGTTAAATAAGCTCTAATCCTTTTTAATGAAACGTTATGCTAGCTTGGCAGAGATTTTGACGAGGCGTATCTTTCCATTGCTTTTTTTATTATCCTTTTACCTTCTGCAGATGACAGCCATTCAACGAATGGACAAAACATCCAATTTATAACCCTTGTTTTCGTTTAATTTAATCGAAACTACTAGTCAAAGAATGTCTTCCCCTCTAGTATTGAACAGATCGGTGCACAGCTCTTTATTAGCGAGCAATCTTTCAGCTTCCTCCATTTTCTTCTTGCACTTTGTGGCAGATACGGCGGGCGAACTTGACGGTAAGTTTAAAAACAATTGAAAAACGGCCTTCTGCCCTATCAAAACAGTGTCTTCACCTGGAAAACACTGCTCTTGACCATAATTTTGCGGTAGAAAAACGTCTAGCTGATCACTTTTCTTCTGCTTTTAAGTTTATTTAAATCGTTTCTTCCGGGAAGAAAACAATTAAAACTATCAACCATAAGGAAAATACGGGGCAGCTGTTCTAAATCATACAACGGTATTATAAATCATTTATTTCAATTCGAAATTCACTCACCTTCATTGCACTTCTCCCTCTGACTTCAAATATTCTGGCATTATAGTATACATTTTACACCTCTCTTTGATGACCTTTAAACCATCAAAGAAGATGAGAGACTATTTCATCAGTGGCGATGAGCCGAAGAAATTCATATTATAATACACTGCATGGGTTATAGCGGGCTTATTGGGGTTTTCTTCGACTAGCAATGATTTTCAAAAGTTTCTTTCTGGATGTTTGCCACGAGTTGTAAACACTGCGTGTCTAGGTCTGAGTACGCGCTGGATTTGGAATCCTTTGTCCAAAAGGGGAGGCTTCAATTCCTGGTGTGGCCAGTTATTTGGTTTGGGACGGAGGTCAGTGGCGTGACTCTGTAAGCTCAGCCAGAGTTGACCCAGTTTTAGATAGGTAACTCGAGAAATCTTGGGAAGGTAAACAGGAAGGGTGTGCGGAAGCATAGGATGGCTGGCCTCATCCCCTCATTGCACTTCTTGGCTTAAGGGCCTTGAGACGGATATTAGCAACGCCGATTCAGACATTAAGAAGTCTAGTGCCGTTTTGAAGTGCCTGTTTTGAAGCACGGAAAACCCTTTTAATGCTGTTAGATCAGGTCATTGTCTCCTATTCTTAAAATTTAGCTTAACCAGTCTCTCCTGTCGTATATCACGTATAGAATATTTGTAATCAGGTGTTCTTTTCGGTTACCCTTTTTTTAGGCCTGAGTACCTAAACTGACTGATTATACATGTAACAATGTCGCCATTCTTGTTGCGACCGTTTACTTGGTCAAGCATTTCAATACTCTTTATATACTATCTCGTACTTATTCAAGGAATAAATTTATGGTATGAACTTGCAATTAAATGAACAGTCCTGTGTGTTTACTGCCTCCACTGCTCATGAGCTAAATTGAGTCACAATGAGTCATGCTCTAAACAGAAGATGGGACAGGAAAAGATCATAAGGAAGAACTTAAAAAATGGAACTTTATGGAAGGGTAAAGAGTAAAGCTCCGAACAAATTGGGACAGGGAAGGAACGTACGCACCTGTATTGGTTACAGGCAGCCTTGTGTTGTAGTAATTTGTTAGTAGTAAGAAACCATGACCTGTTTAGGACATTCACCTGACCCTGTATAGTATAGTTCTTGATATAATGAAAAAAGTAGGCGAATAGATTAACATTATCAATTTCTAGAATACACGTTTTGTAGAGATTATTAATATTCCACAAGTCAATCTGACTAGATGCAGTCAACATTTTTATTAAGTTTCCATCATTACCACAAAATTGTTTTGATAAAACTTTTTAGTGGCTATGACAGGGTTTGGATCTCTTAATTCAATAACAACGGTAAGAGCATGTTATTTTCCTCAAATGTGATGAAATATAATGTGAAACTTTTACTTCTATAAAAATTTTACAATAAAAAAATTTCACAAAACAATAAAATAGAATTCATTATCTCATATTCATTTAATAACAAAAAAAGAGAGGGGCACTTCAGCTTTTAGAACTGAGATATTGTTGCTATGTTAAATAGTTTGGGAAGGACAAAAGCCCTTTCTGTTTCTCTATAAATTATTCAGGAGACAAAAAACTGCGAGAAAACGTTAAAAATGTGTATGGAACAAAAAAATAAAAGGTTTTGTCAATCAGACATATAAAAAAAAACTTTATTTCGGGGGAAAAGATATTTCGGAGCAGAGTGGCTGAATTCAAAAATGAGTATAGGAAACAGAAGAACAATACCGGTGGCTTCCTGAATTGGTACAATGTTGTAAAATTGTCATAGAAGTCAAGAGTGATGACAAATGAGAAAAGAGCGATCTTCGTTCCAGAGTAACTAAAGAATTATTCAATTTCCAGCATAATATCTTTATGCTGGAATGTAACGCAACCAACAATTAATATAACAGTTCTCCAGAGATTATGGAAATTCTTCCATGTGACCTTTCGTGTAATTTCCAGACTTGTAACGTTTCAAGTTATTCAATCTATTTGCACCGTAACCACCGTGTTTAGACTTCGGAATTTTAATTCCAGAGATTTTGGATTAATATCACTTGGATTTATGAACAAAAATTCAATAAAAATTTGGAAGTTTTATAAAATGGGCAAGATTTTAGGTGAATTCGGAACAAGTTGAACCCCTTCCCCTAGCCCCCCCCCCCCCAAAAGAAATCCTTTAGCTGAGTGGAAATAAAAATTATTTTTAAGAAATTGCAATTCATAAAATCTTTTTTCTTATTTCTTTCTTTAGTTTTTTTTTTTGCTTTTTTCGAATTTCCAGTTACAAGGCCATCAATAGCTACTAAAAACTAACCATTCTTAAATCAATTTCTTTTTTTTTCACCTAACTCACAGATTATAATTAGAAAAGGGTGTTATTGCGCGATATGTTCCATTGCTAAATGATACGGAAAATACATGTATCAGAATTTTGAGATTCGAGTTCAAAGGGAACCATAATTATCATTAAAATAGAAAACTTCACGAGAGAACTTAAAGCCCCAATTCAGAAAAACTAGCTTCCTATAAAAACTAATTCTACACACTAGGGTAACACCGACATTATACGATGAAAAAACAAATTAGTCGTGAATATATGTTGGTAGCTAAATGAACATTACACCAAATGGTAATGCCAACTCTTGGAAGTGGCGAATTCTGAGTTTATGTTAGAGTTGAAAGCAAACAAAATTACTAACTGATATAAAAAGAAAGTTGACCCAAATAAAAATATCCGTGGAACTTCTAGGCCAAAATGGGGAGAGTCTTTTACATTTCACTTTAAATATGTCTAATCCACTTGGGAATAAATTTGAAAAGGATAAAAATGGAGAACAGAGACTGCTTTAAGAAAGAAGGGGAGGGGAAGGGGTAATACCTCTTCATTTGCAACGAGTCAATGCATGTTATAAGTTTAGACCTTGCTTCGTACAACGCAACGCGTCATTTTCTTCCCCTTAAAAGGACAAAGGCACCCGAACTTAAAAAAAGGATCCTTGTAAAAAAACAGTTACACGTACTTGCAATTCCAAGCATGAATAAATAAAAAAAAGACCAAAATCGCAATAGCGAGGTCAAATCCCGAGTATATATGTGTTTTGATTTAAGACACCCCTTTTCATCTAACCACTCAAACATTCCCTGAATCTAATATCTCCATCCAAAGTATCTTGATATTTTTTAATTCACAGTTCCGTGTTTCCTTACAATTTCTAATACTACCTGCTAACAAAGAAAAGAGCAAATATTGACAAGATTCGTCAATAGTGGATAGTAGAGTATTATCTGGCGAGAAATAGTCCGTGCTTCCAAATGTCTCGTAAGGATATTTCAAATCAAGAATTGAGGAACATTTAACGAATCAGAGCTTGAGATGGTTCAAATATTTACACTTTGAAATAGGTTTTAGGCCTAGGAATATTCCATTTAAAAGGATGAGAAACTGGCCGAATGGTCGTCTCTTAACAGAAGAGAACGACCAATAAAAGTAGAATTTCAAAGGAGCTATAAAACAATTGACAAAAAGTTACTTTAGATTTTATTTACTCTTTCTCCTTTTGTATTTGCGTTTGAGTTTATGCCTCTGTTGCAAAGAATCTTTGAGTAAACCAATTTTATCATTTTCCAACAAATTTTTCAAATTATGCCAGGAAATCCCCTAGCCCCCGTATAACAACTCCACTGGAAACTTTCCTCCCCAAACAAAATGCCTTTTGTGGACCCCCCCCCCAAAAAAAAAATCGTATAATTTCTAACAACAAATAGCCTACTATATGTAAACAAAAGTCAAAACTGCATAACTTACAGCCCTTTGCCCTGGGACTGTGGGGGGTCAGGTCATCCCCAGAGGCATAGTTATTGGACCATTCAACTATGATAAATCAAATGGCTATCTCAAAGTTTTTACCGATGTTTTTGGGGAAAAGGGGGCGTGGGAGAGGGGTTAATTGCCCTCAAATCATTTTGGTCATTAAAAACAACGCTAGAACTTTCATTTACGTTCAAATGAGCCCTCTCCCTATCTCCTATGACCATTGGTTCAATTCAAGCATGCCCGGAAAGAAAGAAGAAAAAGCACAAATAAAAACGCATCCGAAATCTTTCTTCCGGCAAAAATATAAAATTACGCATTTTTTTAAATGGGAGCTTGCAAAGCCAAAAGTAGGGTTCTCTGATATGCTGAATCTGATGATGTGATTTTCATTAAGAGTGCTTGACTTTTTGGGGGTGTTTCCCCCCTTTTCGAAAATCAGGCAAATTTTCTCCGGCTCGTAGCTTTTGATAAGTAACATTAAACTAAATGAATTTTATATGCTTGGAATCAACATAAAAGCCATTTCTTTTGATGCAATAACTGTTATCAAAATTCCTTTTTTTAGAGTTCGGGGTACAAGGTCGAGTTGCTTCTTATTCACCGTTCGTTACCACGGCCTGTTTGAACTACTTTTCTTTGTAAGCGTATCACAAAAAAATGGTTTTAAAAATGAATTTACCTTAAATATCACACTGCATACAATTTTTCATCGATTTACGTGCAGAAGTAAGATGGCACTGGGGTTCAATTTCACACCATCTGTAGCCAGCAAGAGGTGCACATTTAATTTGGTATTGATGGATAGCCCACACTTTTGTCCCAATGCACAGAGAGGATAGCAATTGACAGAAAATTATCAACACAATTGTTTCACTGAGCTAAGGGACATTTTCTCTTTTTTGTCAGGTCAACTGGGAAAAAAGGGAAAGGAATTCTTGTATGTGTGAGGTTGTCTATCACTTTTGGGACCAAAAATGTAATTTCCTTAATTTCAGAGAACCTGTTACTGACATCCGATTCTTATTATAGTCACACTTGTGGATGAAATCAAAATCACGCCGAACTACAGTAGCATTTATTAAACCCCATGCGCAATTTCATAAGTAGAGCAATATCAACCTTCAAGCGGATTGATGGTTGACCAAAAATTACAAATACATTGTAATTTTTTTTTTCTTGTACATTGACCTTAATGCACAAGAAAAAATAAATTAAAAACAACATTAGAGCATGAGAAAATAAGGCAAAAAGAAGACAAAACTAAATTTTTTCTGGAAAAATTAAAGGTTTGTAACTCCAAAAGGTTTTTTGGGCTGCGGAGAAAAAAAAAGATTACTTTTTTATATTAGGTTCTCCTTAACACTGGGAATTACGGCTAAAAATCGCAAACTTATTAAGGACAATAAGTTTTTAAGCCTATTTCTGAGCACCATAACATCCTTGCCTCTGCTGGGACCCGCAAGACCCTCAAAAAAATCGAACGTTAGTTTTCTCTTGGCCCAAGTAAGTTTCAAACTGATTAAGGGGAAAAGTTATTCGGGTTGTTGCTAGGCGTTCAACAACCATCCTGCGTCCAAACAAAATTTGTGTTCATTTGGGCCCACGCAACGGTCATTGGCAGTTTCCTGCCAAACGGATCCCATTGTACAAAATTTTGTATTCTCACGCCGTTCGGGTACGGGAAACTTAATACAGAAGGAATAATAGAAAAAAATATCAGAGCCCCTGATAACTAGGCCCGGCAAAGGGCCAAAAACTTTTATTTTCTGAATGGCTTCAAACTGCCACCCGTAATTTTCTTGGTCAAATGAACCCTAATACACAATGCGAAAATAATAAGAGCATTAATAAATTGGTTTGACCGAAAACGTGACCCAAAAAGGGGCCAAGAAAGTTTTTGTTTTCTGAGAGGCTTGATGCTTAAATCTGCAAGTTCCTGGGTCTTACACCCAAAAAGGAGAACCCGTAAGTGTCAACACGGTTTGATCAGCTTGAAACTTATATCCTTAAGACCTTAGGCCATGAATACCCAATGCACAAGGGGAAAAAAAAATGAAAAGAAGATTAGGCTCCTCCAAAATCGGCCCAAAAGGGCCAAAAGATCCTTTTTAGTTGGGGTATATGTCTACTAAACACGGGCCCGAAAAGGGTTAGAAATTTTTTTTGGATTGGCTTCAAACTGCCAAGGACCGTTGCGTGGGCCTAAATGAACACATATTTTTCTGGGAAGCGGGAAGTGGTAGAAGGCCCAAAAACAATCCTAATAACTTTTCCCCTTAATTAGTTTAAAATTTAGTTGGGCCAAGAGAGAACTAATATTCAATTTTTTTAGGAGCTTGCGGGTCCCAGGAGGGGCGTTGATGTCATGGGGCTCATAAATAGGCTTAAAACCTGTTGTCTTTTATGAGTTATAAATTTAAAGCCGTAATTCCCAGGGTTACGGGAGCCTAATACAAAAAAATGATTTTTTTTTTCCGCGGACCTAAAGATACACAGTTTGGCTTTTTCCCATTGGTTTTAAAGTTATATGAAGGTAGGGCCAAGAAATCCTTAACTGAAGACGAAAAACTTTTAAATAAATCAGGTTTTATAAGTTCTAGACGTCAGAAAATAGGCACAATGTTTTAAGTATCTCCCCTATAGTCTACTACCCCACATAGTTTATCACACGTAAGTCAAACGTGACTTATTACAAAAATATAATGTAGGTTAGATTTGCTTACATGAGAGCTTTAAATTTCTATACGGGTGAAAAATAGGACAAGTTCAAACTGCGGTGATTTGAAATTAATGATGAAAAACTGAACAAGTTCCTGATGCAAAACTGAACAAAAACTGATGCAAATTCCTGACTCCTAGTCCTATGTCTCAACGATCATGTTTACCGTGAAATTTTTAGTATAGTGTTTTTCTGCTTTCCTACGATTTTCATATATTAACGAAAAAAGACTATTTTGAGATTATTCCATAGCTTACATTCCACTCTATCCATCTGCCAAATTACATTTTTGAAATTTGGTTTACATGGTTTTTTAAATTGAAAATGTATTAAAAATCGTTGGAAAAAGGACCATATCCCCTATTTTCTAAGTAACTTTAGTATGTTCCCAAAGAAAAAGTCTAAGGAATATCATAATTCTGGCTCGATGAATGGATAGATATGTAGCTAGTGAATCCAATGATATAAGAATTTTGTCCTTTTTGTGCAAGTTACAGCAGCAGGATCACCGTAAAACTACTTATTTCAGACGGAACATTTACTCAATAAATAACAATACAGTAAGTATTTGAGGTAAAATTTTATTTAAAGGAACTTCAAACAAGAAACTACGGCATGAAACTTTCGGAGTAAGTAGACTGAATTAATATGACCAGAATCAGTGAGGATAAAACATTTTGGAAAAAAGATTTTGTTGCATTGATACGACGCGCAAAAAAATCCTTTTTTTTACTGATCCGCATTTAAGTAAATTAAATAATTAAATAAATAAAACAAGTAAATAAAATAAAAAATAATAACAATAATTAGAACTAATATACAATAATGATAATAAATAATAATTAAATATTAAATAAAAAATAAAATATATAATAAATCAAATAATTACAAAACCAAGGGAACCTCCATTAAGAAAAAATTAAGGGGAAATTTCTTTGTATTGAATCGTGAAGCCGATTTATGTTTTAAGTCCAAAATAACATCCTTCTTTTTATAAATGACCTTGATATGCATTTATTTAAACAGACAAAAAGATTTCAGTAGAATCAAACATATAAATTTTTTTTTAATAAATAGTGGGTAAAACGTATATTCAAGTGTGTCTCTAGAATGGGGGTCAGCGTGGCTTCAACCCTATAGAAGGCCAAAAGTATGCAGATTTTCAATCCATATTAATAAAAATACCCCTTCACACCCACAACTTAGAAATATTATTTAAAAACCACCGCAAAGAACAAAGACTGATAGAGGATTTTTACTGAACATTAAAACTTTGTCAATTTTGACTGATTAATACAAATTTCATTTTGATTCCATATTTTACTACAAGTTTTCACAGAGTTTTTACAGACACTGTTTTTACGGAGACACTACTAACTACCACAAATCAGCATCAATAAATAAATGAAACCCAAAACGAACAGAACTTCCAATAAATAACCGAGTCAAACTCAAAACAAGCAGAAAATAACATAAATTGGGTTCAAAAACCCCTATGCCTTCCCAAGGCCAGAAAAAAATTTGTACTTTACTGAAAAAAATTTAAATGTTTTTACTTTTATAACTTTAATAAATCAAATAATATTAACACTGTGATTACTAAATATCAGTATATGTATATTAAACTGAGAATTCACATAAAATTTGTGTTTTTTTCAGTAAAGTGCAAATGAAGTTTTTTTAAGTGCAAGCAAAAAGTTTTTTTAATTAATTTCTGTTCGTTTTGTATTGACATAGTCTTTTCAGGGTAAAAGAAAATAATACTTTAAATCTTTTCTTTTTTTTAAGACTTTATAGTTTGGCCTGCTATTTGTATGCTGGAGAAAAATTTTCAGCAATTTTTAATAACATACCCCCTTTTCAAAATCTGGACAGAAATAGTAGTGTTTAATTTAGTTTCATACCTCCTCTAGTTGACCTGAAATGTAAAACTTGATACCATTCGCAAAAAAATCTGTATACATTCCTTGATAGCTTGGATACACTTAAGCTATTTTGATTTGGTTAAATTTTAAGAGCAGAAGTAGCCCCGAAAATCTGAACATAATACCCTCAGTCGTTCTTGGGATACTGCTGAGATGCCTTATTGGGAATTAGCATTAACACGATGCATTTTGATTTAATCTTGAGGCAACATTTAGTTATTAAATATAATGGGCAAATGGGAGGGTGGACGGGCGAAGGGGATTAGTTGCCCTCTAATACCTTTCGACTATTAAAAAGGGCATCATCCCTTTCTATTTTCAATCAAACGAGCCCTTTTCGAAGTTCCCACGACAACTCCCTCGATATGAAGTGCCCTGGTCTAAACAACAACAACAACAAAAATAATACATTATACCCACATCGATCTTTACTACAAAATGTCAAGCCTTCCAATTACTTTCGACTTTTAAAAAGGGCACTAGGCCTTTCGATTTACTATCGAATGAGCTCTTTTTGAAACGACAACGCTTTCTATAAACACCTTATATGCCCACAGGGCATAATATACAGCCCTTACCCTAAGGGCTGTTAGGGTGGTTGTCATCCTCTAAGACCTTATTTCCAGAACTTTCAACTGCGTTAAACAAAATGGCTATTTCAAAATTTTGATTGGATGTGTTTGGGGAAATGGTGGGCATGAGAGGGACGGTAGTCCCTCTCCAATCACTTTTAACTATTAAAAATGGCCCTAGCCCTTTCAATATCCAATCAGATGAACCCTTTTGAAGTTTCTACGACAACACTTTCAATAAAAATCTTATATGCCCACAGGGCAAAACTTACAACCCTTACCCTGAGGGCTGCGGGGGGTGTCATTCTCAAAGACCTAATTTCCAGAACTTTTTATTACATTCAACAAAATGACTATCTGAAAATTTTGATTGCATTTTTTTGGAGGAATGGTGGGCATGAGGGGTGGGTTAGTTACCCTCCAATAACTTTCGACTATTAAAAAGGGCACTAGCCTTCTCAATTTCCAATTTAATGAGCCCCCTTTGAAGTTTTACGACAACTCTATCTATAAAACCTTCAATGCACCCAGGGCATAACTTACAACCTTTGCCCTTGGGGCTCTGGAGGCTTTGTCATCCTTAAATACATAATTTCCAGAACTTTCTGCTATGTTGAACAAAATGGCTAACTCTAAACTTTGATTGAATTTTTTTGGGGAAATGGTGGGCGTGAGAGGGGGGTTAATTACTCTCCATTCACTTTCGACTATTAAATAGGGCAATTTCAATTTCCAATCAAATGAGCCCCTTTTGAAATTTCTACATAACTTTCTATATATAAACTTTATATATAAACTATATAACTTTCTATATAAACTTTATATGCCCCCAGGGCTTAACTTACAACCCTTGCACTGAGGGCTTTGAGGGGGTTATCATCCTAAAAGACATAAATTCAAGAACTTTCAACTACGTTGAACAAAATAGATATCTCAAAATATTGATTTAATGTGTTTGGGAAAATGGTGGTCATGTGAGGGGCGTTAGTTCCTCTCAAATCCCTTTTAACTATTAAGAAAGAAACCAGCCCTTTCAATATTTAATCGGATGAGCCCTTTTGAAATATGTACGACAAACCTTTCAATATAAACCTTATATACCCCCAGGGTATAACTTAAAACCCTTGCCCCGAGGGCTTGGGGGGGGGAGGGGTTGTCATTCTTAAGGACCTAATTTCCAAAACTTTCAACTACGTTGAACAAAATGGCTATCTAAAAATTTAGATTGGATGTGTTTGGGGAAATGGTGGGCGTGAGAGGAGGTTAGTTGCCCTTCAATCACTTTCGACTATTAAAAGGGCACTAGTCCTTTCAATTTTCAATTGAATGAGCCCTTTCTGATGTTTTTACAACATCGCTTTCTATAAAAACCTTATATCCCCCCAGGGCATAACATATAACCCTCGCGCTGGGGGCTCTGGGAGGAGTGTCCTCCTCAAAACTATAATTTATATCTGGAAATCAACAACGCTGAAAAAAATGACTATCTAAAAATTTTGATTTGATGTGTTTGGGGAAATGGTGGGCGAGAGAGGGGGGTTAGTTGCCCTCAAATCACTTTCGACTATTAAAAAGGGCGCTAGACCTTTGAGTTTTCAATCGAATGAGCCCTTTTTCAAGTTTCTACAACAAATATTTCAATAAAAAATCATATGACCCCAGGGTATAAATTATAACCCTATCCCTGAAAATTCTGGGGGGAGTGTCCTGCTCAAAGATATAATTTCCTGAACTTTAAACTGCGTGGAACAAAATGGCTATCTCAAAATTTTGATTGGATGTGTTTGGGAAAGGGGTGGGCGTGGAAGGGGTATTAGTTGCCTTCCAATTACTTTCGACAATTAAAAAGGGCACTAGCCATTTCAATTTATAATCGAATGAGTCCTCTTTGAAATTTCTAGGACAACACATTCTTTTAAAACCGAATATGCCCCCAGTGCATAACTTACAGCCCTTACAGTGGGGACTGTGAGGGGGTTGTCATCCTCACTGACTTAACTTCCAGAATTTAAAACTGCTTTGAATAGAAGGGCTATCTCAAAATTTTGATTGGATATGATTGGGGAAAAGGTGGGCATGAGAGGGGGGTTAGTTGCCCTCCAATCACTTTCGACTATTAGAAATGGCATTAGCCCTTTGAATTTACAATCGAATGAGCCTTTTTTCAAGTTTCTACGACAACGCCTTCTATAAAACCTTATATGCCCCCAGGGTATATCTTGCCCTGAAGGCTGTGGGGGAGTGTCCTCCTCAAAAACATAATTTCTATCTGGATATCAACTACGATGAACAAAATGGCTATCTCAAAATTTGATTGGATGTGTTTCGAAAAATGATGGGCGCGGAAGGTGTGTTAGTTGCTTTCCAATCTCTTTCGACTATTAAAAAGGCACAATCCACTCCAATTTGCAACTGAATGAGCCCTTTTCGAAGTTTCTGTGACAACTTCTTCGATACGAAGTGCCCTGCTCTAAAGGAAAAAAATAATAAATAATACAGCGTGCTATCATCGTTCTTACATACCCTCATGGCACAACCTGAACTCGTTGCCCTGATGGTTTTAGGGGAGGGGCCTCCTCAAAAGTGTCGGAGTGTCGTGGGGGAGTATCGTTTTGAGTTTGAATTTTAAAAGGTATTTGTATCTGCTGAGCTCAGGTTTAAAATGGCCTTTACTTTTCTTTGAAAAACTTATTTTTCGGAAAGTTTGTTTTAATTAATTTTTGTTCGTTTTTGATTGCAAAAAAATTCAAGTTTTTAAAAATTCCTTATTTCAAAATCAAACTTAAAAAAAAATCAAATGTTCAGCAGGGTATCAAAAACTGGTACCAAAATAGAAATATCAAAGTGAAAAAATTGATTTGTTTCAACCTCGGAATCTTTATTATATGATTTTTAAGCTGTTTTTAACAAAATTGGTATCTCAAAATTTTTATCGGATGGGTTTGGGGAGAAAAGGCGTGGGGGGACTAGGTTAAGCTTTGGTCTCTTTTGACTCTTTCAAAGTGAACTAGAACTTTCTATTTTCAATCAAATAAGCCCTCTCTGAACTTTATACGAGTAACCCTTCTATAAGAACCATATATATCCCCAGAGTACAAATTACAACGCCTATGCCCGGGTCCTGGGGGGTTGTGTCGACACTGGAGTTTTAATATCTGATGGTTGAACTATTTTTAACAAAAGGGTCAACTGAAATTTTTATCGGATGGGCTTATCCATCCGATACAACCAAAGGCGTGGAGGGCGGGAGGGGCTAGCTGCACTCTGATCTTTTTTCACTCTGAGAAAATGAACTAAAACTTTTAATTTCCATTCAACTCAACTCTCTCTAAAGTTAATACAAGCAAACCTTCCATAAGAGAAAGAGAGTCCCCCAGCCCAATTCTTACGCTGCCTGCCTTGGCCCTTGGGGGAGGAGGGGGGCTGTTGACCACGGATTTTTTCCAATCTGTAATCTGTAAAATATTTTACGAAATTACAATAAATAAAGGTGTCTCCGCCACACGATATTTCAAATGAAAGATCTTAAGCCGAACTGGCTAGCCATGACAAAAAACCAACGAAGAGAAAAATCTCAATGAAAAAAAAAAAAACACGACACTGCGGCCAGTGGAGAGAAAAGAAAAGAGAAATGCAAAACAACGCGGATATTTCGCCTGTATCACAAACAAGGCGTCTTCAGCACGAAAGACAGAAGAAGAACAATATGAAGAAATATACAAAAAAAAAGTTAACACTAAAAAACCCTATAAAACCACCACAAAAAAAAAATTATACAATTGGCGCAAACTTATCCACGTAGGGAGAAGAGGCTATTATGGAGTTACTTTAGTAAGAACACCAGAGCAACTAACTCTTGAGGTGCTCTGGTGTTCTCACTAAAGTAGCTCTATAATATCATCTTTTCCTTACGTGTATCAGTTTGCGCCAATTTTATAATATTTTTTTTTTTTTGTGGTGGTGGTTTTATTGTTTTTTTTTTAATTTTAACTTCTTTTTTTTTCTTTTTTTTTTATCTTTTACTTCTTTTGTCTTTCGTGCTGAAGACACCTTGTTTGTGATACAGGCGAAATATCCACGTTGTTTTGCATTTGTCTTTTCTTTTCTCTCCACTGGCCGCAGTCTCGTTTGTTTTTTTTTTTTTCATTGAGATTTTTCTCTTTGTTGGGGTTTTTTATGATCTTTCAACTATTTTTAACAAAATGCCTAACTCAAATTTTTTATCAGATGTATTTGGGAAAAAAGGGCTTGGGGAGCCAGTTGCCCTCTGATCACTTTTTACTCTTGAAAATGGCACTAGAACTCTCAATTTCCTACCGAATGAGCCCCTTTTGAAGTTTATACGACGGCCCCTTCTATATGAAGTGCCACTGAGGAAAAAGTAAATGGAGTGTGGGGGGAGGCTTGCTGCCCTCCAATAACTTTTGACTCTTAAAAAGTGAATTACAACATTCAATTTCCAATCAAATGAGCCGTCTAGGAATTTTATACGAGTATCCCTTCCATAAGAACCATATATGCACCCAGGGCATAATTTACAACGCCTACCCCCGGGCCCTGGGGGGCTCTGTCGACACCGGAGTTTTTTTTTATCAGAACTTCGAAACTATTTTTAACAAAATCTCTATCTCAAAATTTTTATCTGATGCATTTAGGGCGCGGAGGAGGGGGGGGGGACTAGTTGCCCTCTGATCTCTTTTGAATCTTACAAAGTGAAAAAGACCTTTCAATTGCAAATCAAATGAGCCCTCTCCGAAGTTTATACGAGCATCCCTTCCATAAGAACTATATATGCCCCTAGAGCATTACTCATCACGCCTGCCTCCGGGCCCTGGTGGGTTCCGTCGACACAGGAATTTTTCTTATCTGACCTTTGAACTATTTTTAATGAAATGGCTATTATAAAAATTTTATCGGATGGGCTTGGGGAAAAAAGGTTGTGTGTGTGGGGGGGGGGGGGAGGAAGGGGCTATTTGCCCTCGGATAACTTTTGACTCTTAAAAATTGAACTAGAACATTCAATTTCCAATCAAATGAGCCCCCTCTGAAGTTTACAAGAGCATCCCTTTCATAAGAACCATATACGCCCCCAGGACAACACTTACAACGCCTCTCCCCGGGATCTCTGGGGGGGGTTGTTATCTAATTTTTGAACAATTTCCAAAACACTGGCTATCTCAAAATTTTTAGGGGACAGGTTTGGGGAAAAAAGAGCCTGGGGGGGGCTAGTTTAAATCTCTTGACTCTTAAAAAGTGCACTAGAACTTTCAACATTATACAAAACCACAACATTATACTAGAACATACAACATTCAATTTCCAATCAAACGAACCCTCTATGAAGTTTATAGGAGCATCCCTTTCATAAGAACCATACATACCCTTAGGGCATAGCTTAGAACCCCTTCCCCTGTGCCCTGGGGGGTTCTATTGACACAAGATTTTTTCTTACCCGACCTTTGAACTATTTTTAACAAGATGTCTATCTCAAAATTTTCATTAGATGGGTTGGGGGAGAGCTGCCCCCGGATCTCTTTTGACCTATAAAAAGTGAGCTCGAACTTTCAATATCCAATCAAATGAGCCCTCTCTGAAGTTTATACGAGGATCCCTTACATATGAACAATATATGCCCCAGGGCATAACTTACAACGACTGCCCCCGGGCCCTGGGGGATTGTGACGACGTCTGAGATTTTGTTATCTGACTTTTGAGAAATTTTTAACTTAAAGCCTATCTCAAAATTTTTATTGGATGCATTTGCGGAAAAGGGGCGTGGGGGGCTAGTTGCCCTCCAATATCTTTTGACTCTAAAAAACTTAACTAGAACTTTCAATTCCCAATCAAATGAGCCATCTCTGAATTTTTTTACGAGCATCCCTTCAATAAGAACCATATATTCCCCAAGGGCATAACTTACAAGACCTGCCCTCGGGCCCTGGGGGGCTGTGTTGACCCCTGAGTTTTCCTTATATGGTCTTTGAACTATTTAAAAAAAAAAAATCTATCTCAAAGTTCTTATCGGATGGGTTTGAAGAAAAAAGGGCGTGGAGGGGGGGGGGGGGGGCTAGGTGCCCTCCAATCTCTTTTGACTCTTAAAAGTGAACTAGAACTTTCAATTTCCAATCAAATGATCCTTCTTTGAAATTAATACGAGCATCCCTTCCATAAGACCCATATATGCCCCCGGGGAATAACTTACAACGCCTGCCCCCGGGCCCTGGTGGGTTGTGCCAACACCGGATTTTTTGTTATATCATCTTTGAACTATTTTAAAAAAAATACATCAATTAAAATTCGTATTGGATGCTTTTGGGAAAATAGGTTTTAGGGAGGGGGGAGCTGGTTACCCTCCAATATCTTTTGACACTTAAAAAGTGAACTAGAACTTTCAATTTCCAAACAAATGAGTCCTCTGTGAAGTTATTCGACAATGTTGTCTATACAAAACCTTATATGCCCCCAGGGCATAACGTACAACCCTTGCCCTGAGGCCTGTGGGGGAGTTGTAATCCTCAAAGACCTAATTTCCAGAACTTAAAACTACGTTTAATTAAATGGCTGTCTCAAAATTTTGATTTGATGTGTTTGGGGAAAAGGTGGGCGTGAGAGGGGGGTTAGTTGCCCTCAAATCTCTTTCGACTATTAAAAAGGACACTATCCCTTTGAATTTCCAATCGAATGAGCCTTTTTTGAAGTTTTTACGACACCACCTTCTATAAAAACCTTATTTGCCCCTAGGGTTAACTTAAAACCCTTGCCTTGAGGGTTGGGGGGGAGTGTCCTCCTCAAAAATATATTTTCTATCTGAAAATCATCTACGCTGAACAAAATTACTATCCCAGAATTTTGATTGGATGTGTTTGGGGGAATGATTAGAATGTGGGGGGGAGCTAGTTGCCCCCAATCACTTTCGACTATTAGAAAGGGCACTAGCCCTTTGAATTTCCAATTGAATCAGCCTTTTATGAAGTTTCTACGACAACGCCTTCTATAAAAAACCTTATATACCCCCAGGACATAACTTAAAACCCTTGCCCAAAGGGTTGTGGGGGAGTGTCCTCCTCAAAAACATATTTTCTAACTGGAAATCAACTACGCTGAACAAAATGGCTATCTCAAAATTTTGATTGGGTGTGTTTGGGGGAATGATGGGCGGGGAGGGGGGGCTAGTTGCCCTCCAATCACTTTCGACTATTGAAAAGGGCACTATCCCTTTGAGTTTCCAATCGAATGAGCCTTTTTTGAAGTTTCTACGACAATGCTTTCTATAAAAACCTTATATGCTCTCAGGGCATAAATTAAAACCCTTGCCCTGAGGGTTGTGGGGGAGTGTCCTCCTCAAAAACAGATTTTCTATCTGGAAATCAACTATGCAGAACAAAATGGCTTCCATATGAAGCGCCCTGCTCTAAAGGAAAAAAATAATAAATAGTACATTGTGCCAACATCTTTCTTATATGCCCTCGGGGCATAACTTAAAACCCTTGCCCCAAGGGTTGTGGGGGAGTGTCCCCCTCAAAAACATATTTTCTATCTGGAAATCAACAACACTGAACAAAATGGCTATCTTAAAATTTTTATTGGATGTGTTTGGGGGAATGATGGGCGGGGGGGGGGAGTGCGGCTAGTTGCCCTTCAATCACTTTTGACTATTAAAAAGTGCACTAGCCACTCCAATGTCCAATCGAATGATCCCTTTTCGAAGTTTCTACGACAACTCCTTCGATACGAAGACCCCGGGTATGGAAAAAAAAAACACATTGTGCCCACATTGTTCTTTACTTAGGCAGCGCTAGCGCGCTGCCTATGATATTTACATTTCTCTTGTTTGTAACGGTCAAACCCTTCTAATAATTGAATTAAAAAAAAAAGTTTTGTTTAACTGAAAGTAAGGAGCGACATTAAAACTTAAGACGAACAGAAAGTATTCCGTATATGAAAGGGGCTGTCCCCACCTCAACGCCTTGCTCTTTACGCTAAAGTTTTTTATTATTTTAAAAAATAGAGTAGTGAGAAAGAGTCAAACTTTAGTGTAAAGAGCAAGGCGTTGAAGAGGGGACAGCCCTTTTCATATACGGAATAATTTTTGTTCGTTTTAAGTTTTAATGTCGCTCCTTACTTTCAGTTAAAAAAAACTTGATTTTTTTATTTATTTTCTGAACATTTTTGAATTAATGCAGGTTTTCATTTTGGCTCACCGTACATGAATAATTAAACCGAAATTTGCATATTAATTTTATTTTTTTGGTTAAATGGCTTTCTTGAAAGTTGTTTAATTTTATTTACAAACGTTTTTATTAGTAATAAATATACTTAACTTACGAATTAGCTTATGTAACGAACATATTTATTCGTATATTTTTATTACGTATATTAAGGGGTTTGCCCCCTAGTCAATACCTCACTCTTTACGCTAAAGTTTAAATTTTGTTCCAATTCTTTAAAAATTACACCATGGGCGCAAGGAAGAGGGGCAGCTGCCCCCCTTCCCCCTAGAACTTCAAATTTACGCTAGATATGGCAGAAAAAGCAGATGGTTGAAAAAGCAGTTGAAAAAAGGTAGATGGTTGAAAAAGATGGAAATAAACAACTGGAATGACAGAATAAAAGTAAAAAAAGAAGCAATTATCCATAAGGTCTTGGAAAGATTTAGCTCTAATCCAAGAAGACTGATTAATACTGAAGCTTATTGATGATTTATAATTTTTGGTAATTACTTATTAATAAATATTTCAGAGGTATGATCGAGCTTGCTGGTAATGTAAGGCTTTGTGAATTGCCGATATAACTTCAGCCCCCACCCTTCATCACAGAATCGGATGCCCCCCCCCCAATAGAAGAAGCTAAGTACGCCCATGAATGACCCCTTAATCACAAAGGCTGTTAATTAGAATAAATAGCTCTTATGAAATGACTAAAAAAAACTTTAGCGTAAAAAGCGAGGTATTGACTAGGGGGTGAACCCAATTATATACATAATAATTTCTGTTCGTTTCAAGTTTTGGTGTTGCTCCTTACATTCAGTTGAAAAACTGTTGTTTTTTTTAATTTAATTTCTGATCGTTTTTTTAAATAATGCTGGGAAATCCGGCGCCCCTTTCATAGCAATGTCCCTTCTCCATGAAAACTTCCTCCATGGTATGATCCTCCCACGTAATCCCCCAATCCCCCCACTACCAGAACAAAATCCCTCCTGAAAACGTCTTTATACTTCCCAATAACCAATACTATATGTAAGCATTGGGCAAAGTTCATAACTTGCAGCCCTTCCCCCGGGGACAGTGGGGGACTAAATCATTCTCAAAGACATAGTTATTATATTTTCGACCATGCTGAACAAAATAGCTACTCAAAATTTTGATCGGGTGACTTTGGGAAAAAAATGAGTGCGGGAGGGGGCCTAGTTGCCCTCCAGTTTTTAGTCACTTAAAAAGGGGACTAGAACTTTGAATTTCGGTCCAAATGAGCCCTCCTGCGATATTCTAGGGCCACTGGATCGATACGACCACCCCTGGAAAAAAAAACAAACAAAAAAAAAAAACGAAAAAACAAACACCTGTCCGTGATCTTTCTTCTGGCAAAAAATACAAAATTCTATATTTTTGCAGATAGGAGCTTGAAACCTCTATAGTAGGGTTCTCTGATATGCTGAATCTGATGATGTGATTTTCACTAAAGTTCTATGACTTTTAGGGGGTGTTTCCCCCTTTTTTTCGGAAATAAGACAAATTTTCTCAGGCACGTAACTTTTGATGGGTATGACTAAACTTGATGAAACTTATATATTTGAAATCAGCATAAATATCTGATTCGTTTGATGTATCTATTGTTATCAAAATTCCGTTTTTTAAAGTTTCGGTTACTATTGAGCCGGGTCGCTCCTTACTTACAGCTCGTTACCACGAACTGTTGGATTAAGGTAAGCTGACAGAATTTGAGAATAAGACTAAACTAGAAGTGTGTACAAATATCATTTAGAATTAGACAATAGCTTTGTCCAAATGGCAACCCAATTTAAAATCTTTTCTTAGAGAAATATTTCCTATTTCAAAATGAGACTAATAATTTTTACCCTTGCAATAAAAAAGCCAGTAGTTGCACCCAAAATAATCAAATTATTCCAAGATATGTCTCTATCTAAAATAAATTGATAGGACTGAATCTCTGCCTTTGCTACTTATCAGAGAAGACTTCACATAAAAAAGTTATTGGAATAAAATAAATGGCTGCCTTGTCAACACGTTTGGATTAGAATCAATCATGAATTTTACCAATATATCATAACTTACCACAGAACCGGGGACTTATTAATCTCTGTGCTTCTAAAGCAACATTTGCATTTTTTTTTAGATTGTAATGCTTAAGCCTCCAAAATTGCCTGAAATAAGCTGACAGAATTTCAGAATTAGGATAGAACAAAAGTGTCAAGAAATTTCACTTGGACAGTAACAATGACCAAATGGCAACCCTATTTTGAAATCTTTTCTTAAAAAAGACATTTGCTATTTCACAAATGAGATTAACAGTTTTTCTCTTGCAACACAAAAGCCAACAGCACACAAAATTGTCAGATTACTCCAAGATATGTCTCTTCCTAAAATAAATATATTTGGCTAAATATCTCCCTTCTCTACTTATCAGAGAAGACTTCACATAAAAAAGTCTTAAGAATAAAATTAACGGATGCCTTATCAACATGTTTGCAGTGGAATCAATCATATACTTTTTCATGTCAGAACTTGTCATGGAACAAAGGATTTAATAATCTCTGTGGTTTTACAGTAACAGTTATTTTTTTAGGTTGTAATGCTTGAATCGTCCTAATAACCCCAAATTAGCTTAAAAAAAAAAATTAGAATTAGGCTACAATAAATGTCTAATAATGTTTGGGTCTGGCATATCCCCCCCCCTAGCAAAAATTCCCTGTGTGCGAAATCCCCGCTGAAAATTCTCCCTGGAAAATTTTCCCTAAAGGGAAATTAGGGGAAATTAAGACAAATAAAAAAACGAAGAAAAGCGTATAATTGTACATCAGCTATTACGGAGGAGGGACAATGGATCAGTGTGCTTGCGGGGTCGATATCAGATACCCAAAAGAGCACATTTCAATGCCCACATTGTTTAAATCTCCATGAGCCTCATGAATATAGGAAAGGGTAGACAACAATCGATCATCTTCCTTCATTTAGACTAACCCTGAAAAAGGCAGGATCATACCTCCCTTCTTATTAAGAAATATATTTCTGATATTTATTTTAAAGATTCTTTTAACTAATATAATTTGATTCATATTTGATAAGATTATATGCAACGATTCGTCCGTGCGCATCAGCTATCATGAAGAAGAAGAGTTGGATCATTTTGTAGGCTGGGGGGATGCGTAAAAAAGTACATATTAATGCCAAAACACCTTAACTCTCACTGAGCCTTCAGATAAATAAATAATTAGTTCTAGGGAGGGGAGGGGGCTTATAAACTGATATCTCATCCATCTCGATTTCCAAGAATATTTCTGATCTATGCCTTTATTATTGGTTATGGGGGGAGGTTGTAATAGTGCTCCTCTGTTGCGACAATATTTCCTATGTAGCATAAAATATTATATTTGCAGGTCTAGCAGCAAAGAGATAGAAAAAAACAAGACTGAGTCTCAGCAGGATTTTTGTTTTGTTGGGGGGGGGGGGTGCAAATTCTAACAGGAGCTTTGTTATCAGCAATTTTAAATAGTAATGTTTCTCCCTTTCCTGTTTACATACAATGTTTACAAAAAGGCCAAATTTTTTTCGCTTGGCCTAAAACTTATGTGAAAATTTCGGCTAAGGTGACCCCAATGCAGAAGAAAAAAAAATATTGATTCCCCTCAATATGCAGCCTGAAAAGAGCCGGAAAAGACCCCAAAAGTCTTTTCCACCCACCCCAGATGGAAGGGGCTATCTTAGACTTGGGAGGCACTCATTTGATTGGTTTGAAACTTCTAGTGCTCTTTTTAAAGGCCGAAAGATACTGGAAGGCAATCAGCCTCCTTCTCAGTTCCTGTTCTGCTATTCGGCTAACCTCTAACCTCTATGATGTCGAATCAAGATTTTGAGGTGTTCGTTTTGCTCAAAAACTTTAAAATATCTAATAAGTTAGTCTTCGACGTTGATATCACCCCCAAGGCCTCAGTGCTAACCTTTATCTTACCCTGCTAAGGTAACTCAACCTCCAGAAACAGGAAAAAATTGAAATAAATAAAAATACAAAAATATATACTGTAGAATATTCTCCACCATATATTATGCCTATATTTTAAATCCAATATTTCTTATTTCTTCATTGTTTTTATTTGTCATACTTTCTCAATGGCTGATCAATCTTACATGTGTCGGGAAATTTATCGACGGAAGAGAATTCTCCGGGGAGGGGGGATGTCATTAGGGGGATTCTCCAGGGGAAATTTTTCGCCGAGGGAGATTTTCTTGACGGGAAATTTTCCTCAGTCGGAATTTTACAGAGGGATTTTTTCACGGGGTAATATTATGGGGGGGGGGGGCTAGATCCAAAAATGTCATTTGGACAATAACGATGTCCAATTTTAGGCCTGAAGTGCCTAAAAATCATTCCAAATCAATGACACGACAATAATAATCACCTAGTGGCAACTCTGTTTCGATTCTTTTTCTAAAGAAAATATATCTTCTATCTCACAAATGAGATTAACTGGGTTTTTTTTCTTTGCAGCAAAAAACTAAGAGATACATACCAAATAAGCTGATACTTCCAAGAATTGTCTCTTTTTTCAAAATAATTGATTAGGCCAAATCTGTCACTAGTCGAATTGTCATTAAAGAGTGACATAAAAAGTCATATAGATAAAACTAACAAATGCCTCAGTACATTTTCATTGAAGCGAATCAATGGTCTAAAACCATGAGAAAAAATCTCAGTAATAAAACTTATCGATTGATAGAACCTTGGGGGCATGTCAAATTTGGAAAAGTTAATTAAAAAAAAATTCATTACATAAAATACAGAGAATTAGAGGACCAGAAGATTTCAGAGACCACACTGCCTTTCCATGACGAAAATTAAAAGTTCAAATAGGGATAAAATCCTTTTAATAGACAGTCTTTCACAAATAGAGATAGAAATTCACAAAAATATCAGATATTTCGGTCACATATACAGTGACCGTCATCAGTTTTACTACTGATGACGGTCACTGCATATGTGATCGAAATATCTGGTATTTTTTGTGAATTTCTATCACTGTTTGTGAAACACTATCTATTAAAAGGAATTTATCCTTTATGTAACTATTTTTTATGTAACTATAACTACATAACTATAACAATAAAGACTACATAAGCGAGCTTCCTGTTGCTACTTTACTTGAGTTTCAGGTAAAATATTATCCAAAAAAATTAAACTTATTTATTTCATCTGATATATCTGCAAAGCAAGAGTTTGATAGAAAGGGTGCACATATATTTTAGCACCCTTTAAATATATATTGGGAGTATTTATAGGTGGTCTGGGTTATAACATCATGCAAAAGCTAACACGTGTGCAGGACCTCAATCCCTTATTATGGCCACTGTAATTACGGTTTTCGTAGACTTCAAGCAGCCCGGGCCATAATTAAAATTCATTTTGAAGCCTTAGTTTTTCAGATATTCAGCACTGACGTATGAGGTTGAGCCCTGTGACGTATGAGACGTATGAGGTTGTATGGAGATATATAGCAAAGATTTATCTTCACTATATTCCATTTAGTTTTAACTTTTGACTGGAGTAATTTCCGAAAAGCCAATTGAACCAATTGTGGCCAATATATGGTGTATTTTTACGTACAATAGACACACTCGAAGGCTTATATACAGTTTATCATCTAAATTTTTAAAGTTAGCAACCGGAAACCCCTAAAGCTCATTTTATTATTCCCCTCACGTAGGGACAATGCATACATGGAAAATCCCACGATCTGCCCATAGTTTCTGAGCTATAAGGTTGTCTAAAGATAAACAGTACATTCTGTATACATGCTATTCATACTTGTGGCAAATTGTGGCGCAAATATTTGGCCTTGGGGGAAAATTATTGCCATAGACGTAATCACCATACTACCATTGGCATTTTTCAGACAATACAAGTAAAAAAGGTTTTACCTTTTTTAATGTTTATTTTTTTTTAGCTTTTACCAAAAAAAGGTTTACCATTTCAAATTAACATATCTCTGAAGCCTTGGAAACACTCTTGCCAAAAGATTTAGCCAGAAATAGTCAAAGTAGCGTAGATTATAAAATAAGGACTTGCTTACCAATGTGGAAATGCTAGTTTTTCTCTTCTTTGAGTTAACCAGGGTTCCCTTTAATTCCGGGGAAAGGCTCTCCATTTGCACTTGATATCCGCTGAAAAGAGAAACTATAATCAGCTAAATAGCATCAGTTAATTGAAACTAATATTTTATTTAATTATCAGAGTTAATATAGCTTAATGAATCAAATAAAAAGACAGGATCTTGTAAATAATAATTTACAATTACTCCTATTTCTAGAAGGGAAAAATCCTTTTGTGAGGAAAATAGGGGGAAAAGAGATTTAAAGAGAGGATACTAGCGTTTATGAAAAAGACCGTATAATAATAAAAAACATACTTTTAGAATAACTAACAATACAATAGTTATAGTGTAAATGCTAGGGATTGGAAAAAGGACATGAAAAAAAAAGGAAAAAAGAAGGGAAAAAGGGATAGGATGACACTTCCTGCTTACAAAAGATAACTATTTTGTCTCAATTTGATAAAAAAAACGGCGGCAAGATTTGTATAAGATATGTACAATAATGATTATTAATCTATATTCAAAAAAGATATTCGGATTTATCATTGGATTGGCTCGGAATAATAAGCACCGTTTGTCTGACACAAAAAAAGCTTGCAAAAAAGCATGAATAATCGAAACAACATGATTAAACAAAAGGAAAAAAAGTAAAGACAGAATAGAAAATGCTACAGAACAGTAATATAAAAAAAACATGAAGAAAGACAGCAAAAAGAGCTCAGGAGGAAATTAAACGCAAATTTAAAACGCATACACAAGGCAGGACAGAAGAGATAAGTAACATTATCTTATAAAATAATACAACGTTAAGAAAAAACAAACGAATAAAACATTAGTCAAAATAGGAAATCCAATGATAAATTCTGCAAACTAGATATTAATAAATTTCATTTCTTAAAACGGTACTTGTATGAAATACCCTCTACCGCTCAAGTTGCTCATTCATTTACGCATTGCAGAACCGGTTTTTAGTTAGTTTCTTTCAGCTTAACGTGAGACAAGACAAAGATAAGTGACAGAATAAATGTAAAAACATAATTTGAGCTATATATTTGCACATTAGGGGGGATGGGAGTAAAATATTTCGACACTGTGAAGTTAGAAAACGATTCTTACTACATAAATGCCAAATAATTGTACCGAACACATTAGGCATGCAGATCTGCTATACTTTACCCCACTCCCCTCTAATGTGAAAATATATAGCCCAAATTTGTTTCTAAAGTATTGTATTTTTTATCATACTTAGGTATATTTCATTAGGATTGAGCGTCAGAAAGAAAAAAAACATTAGAGGAATATTAGGTAGGGGGTATTTCATACAAGTTCCCTTAAAACATTGAATTTTACGTTTTTAATCATTTGTAACAAGAGAAATTTGATCCTCAACTTAGTAACTTGAGAGGCTAGCTCTTTCATTATAAGAGAAAAACATACCTCTCTCTCAAGGATTGCACATAAAATGCATAGAAATTAATATTTAAACTAGTTCTTAGTACGATCTTAAGGTGAATCTACAAAAGACAAAGATTTTCTAGAGTAAAGGATGATTCCCAAGGGGCTTCAAAAGTAGGTTATTATATTCTTCAAAACCAGACAAATATCTTTACTTTGATGGTGTTTCAACCAAAGATATAGGTTGCACAAAGTCTATAGAATTCGAGAAGGTTGCAAGAAGGGCAGGTCCCCAAGGTGTATGGAGGGTGCATCAAGGGCCAGTCAGTGTAGATAGTAGATTAGAAAAAGTACAGTGTGTCTTACATTAGCCTAGGGGCGTACACCAAGGCCAAACGATCCAAATGATACAAAATAGTTGATTATTCAAGACAACAGTTCTGAATGTGACAAAGTAAGGCATAACAGCATGGAGAATAAAAAATTAATTGATATGCTAGACATTTATAGAGAAATGATTTAAAAATAATTTTGAAGACGAAGCTTAATGACGTGTGCGAAACGTAAGTCTTTATGCAGAATTAGGTATCGAGCCTACGCAATACCAAAATTATCACGTAAACATGTTTCTTATGCATACTTCCCATGAAAGAATGGCCTGGATAAGTGTCCGAGATTCATCAAAACTATGTTTTAAGCGGCATTTAGCAAATGAACAAGAAAGGAGTAACACAGAGTCGAGACACCTATAAGTAATGTTGAGATGACACAATAAAAGCAACTCAAAATTGATAGGAATCCGCGGAAAAGGAGCTAAAATAAGAACAGGAAAAGGATAGGAAGGAGGAAGAGAAATTCCACGTTTATGAGCATCAGTCGGTTTAACGTCGCAACGACTGAGGAGTGAGTCGTAACATAATCATTGCTTTTTTCAACCGTTTTTACATTCTATAGAGAGGCATGAGGAGTTGAACGCAACAGAGAGTGAGTGCACTCTCTACCAAAATATAGGCAGAAGACTTCAAGCGGGTTCGCAAGACCAATAGGACAATTATAGTTTTGGAGGACCAAAATAGATGATAACCAAAGAAATAATTAAAAAAGCCCAAAAAACTCTATGGATGGTCAAGGTGGATGCCACGCCTTCCATTGCCACCGGTGCCACCGATCACTAAAAGGCAACTGAACCATAATTGGACAAATTGAACTAAACTGCATAGTTTTGTATAATATGAGATATTTATTGCTAGACCAGAGAAAAAAAGAATAAGGAGGAATGAATTTTTTTTTGTTTAGAAGTTTTAGACTAGCATTGATAATGATAGACCTAAACAAGATCCGTGGACAAAAAAAAATCAAGTTCAGTGATTTCTGGAGTCCTTATTACAGGGATTTTTCCTTAAATGATTAAAAGCAGGCAAAAATAAAGGGGGCATCCAGGCCTGGAGACCAAAACTTTACATTTCGGTTGATTATTTCCTCTATTATTTCCGTTGAAATTATAATATACATATCCTCCTCAGAAACAACTTCTTTTCAATTTGCGAGATTACCAGAGATGGCACTTTCTAGGGTAGCTAATATTCCCCAGGGTAACCACGATGATGAATCAAAAGCAAGTACCGTTTCAACTTAGACAATAGCTATACTGAAAAATCTTTATATCACAAGCTTTCAAGCAATAAAAAAATGAACTTATTTTACAATTCTTTCCATAAGTAATTGAGTATTTTCTTTTTCTTTTTTTGTTGTTATGCTGCTTTACATACTGGCTGTCTTATCTGACTTTGAACAAAAGGATGATAAAGAAATGTGAAAAGTAAGAATCGAAAATGCGCTTCTTTCTATGCAAATATTTTTTTTTTAATTTATTTGTCAATTTTTGCTAAAACATACAAGTTTTGTTTACTTTTCTAAGTCAAAGCAATCCACCTTTACTAGCCTATCGCAAAAAAAAAATGTTCACTGAATGTGGGCTTTTTTGTCATGTTTTAAAACAACAGAATTCCCAGTTTTTTTTACGCATTCTTGACTCCCACCCCTGGAGAAAAGAAATGTCAGACCCCCCATCCCTAAGTGTTTTGACCTGTACTAACGAACCATGATTTTACTTTACAAAGCCCTCCCTCCCCTAATAAATATTCCCTAAACCCATCCCTAATAAATATTTCTTGTACAATGCTTTCCTAATCTCTATCGTCTTTAGTTCTTTTATAGAGATTGAGCTCAAGGACAACCAACAACATAATCAGAATTCTCAAATAGAAAGAGGAGGGATATTCACCTACCTACAAACAGCTATAGACAAAATTTATGAGGTCCACCTTTAGAGTTTACAATTTTAAGACCTTAAATAGATCATAGCCGAGTGGATTGGTGCGCTGGATTTAGGATCCTTTGTCCTTGAGGACGAGGGTTCGAATCCTAGTGTACCCAATTATTTGGTTGGGGACGGGGGTCAGTGGCGTGACTCTGTAAGCTCAGCCAGAGTCGACCCAGCTTTAAATGGGTACCTGGAGAAATCTGAAGAAGGTAAACAGAAGGGGTGTGTGAAAGCATAGGATGCACTCCCTGGCTGAAGGGCCAAGAAACGAAGATCAGCACCGCCGGTAGGGACTGTAAAGTCCAATGCCGTGTTCTTTAAATAGATTAAGAAAAAAAAGGCCATTAATTTTTGTTTGCTGAAAAAAAATTGCTGAAAAAAGACCCAGATTCAAGGCTTCGCATCTTAGATGTGACCGATTTATAGAATTTTTATTAGAATTAAAAATCATCTAATTATAATATTATAATAAATTTGGTATAGTCCAAACAAAATTTATCAAAAAATAACCTAAGAAAGCTCTCATCGTCTGAAATTTAAATTGGCTCAAATAACAAAATATAGTCTAAGAAAGTGCTAATCAAGTCGAATAAATACGATAAATCATACAAGTGCAGAATGTATACTATGACTGCGCTAATTCGCTTTTCCTGCCCTCCTGCTTTTCCTGCTAACATCGGGGATGATAGAAAGGTGTAAAAGTGGTCCCAGCTATGTTATAACAAACTTGTGAAAAAGGGTTGAAACATTTCGGGATATTAAAAAAGCGTCCTAAAGCCGAATATTAAACAAGGTAGAATGTAAGAGCTGTGCTTGTCTCCATTGACTTAAAAACATGCTTCATGGGGTATAAAGTTGGTGTTTTACCTAATGATAAATATTTTTTCAAATTAAAGGGTATAGAGAAAAGGGAATCAACGTCAGGAAAGGAGAACCAGCGATATAAGACTGAATTGCAGGCTAAGACGAAATGAATTACAAAGAAGGCCCCGGAGCACAAGCAGTGCAAGCATAAATTTAAAGGGAAATCGTGTAGAAACATAAAACGAATTTACGGCATTATTTCTGTTCCTTCTTCTTTAACCCAGGATACTTTCATCCCACTCCAGTTCCTTGGTTGCAGCCTAGGTTTTAGCCTAGTATCTGCAACCTAGTAAAGAACGAATCACAGCCCATAGTAACTAAAAATTTAAAACACGTAAAATAAACTGCTTAGTGAGAAAATTTACCACTTGTAGCTGATACAGGAATAGTAACTATTGTTTCTATTAGTCTTAAAAGGAAAATATTATTTTGAAAATAAATTTTAGAAATACGAAAAATATTGCGAAGCCCCTCGAAATTGGGGTTGGATCGAAACAGAAATTACACCATTGCAGCAGTCATTATCGAAAACCCCATACAGAAGAATTAAAATCCCCTACCTTTAAAACAACGAACATAACTTTGTGTATGGGTAGCACTGACGTGTCCTAGTTTAACTTGCTTCTTTTTTTTTTATAAAATAAGATTGGAAATCAATATGCGCTATTGAAGTGTTGTAAGCAATATGCATCACTTTTGAAAGGTGGGCCGACAAATATGACGGGATGGAAAGAACGAAGTACCTCACCAAATATTAACTCCATTTTCTTTGGGAGAGGGGGTAAAATAAAATAATGGATTTGTATCAGATAAATATGATATATGACATCTCCAAAACAACCGACATATTATACATTTTGTTTTTACAAACCCAGACAGCTGGTTTCAAAGTTTCTAGCGTTCTATTCTTATTCAAATATCCCAAAAATTAACTCTATTGTTGAAAAGTCAAGTGAAAGGGTTAAAGCAAAATTAAGTTGGTAACCATAAACTATGAAATCCTTTGCGCAAAATTTGCCAGAAACACACAAACTCTGTCACAAGGAGAATTTGGCTTATTTAAGGAAAATGTAAACACTAGAAATGTTGTGTATATATGAACTCTATTCATTAACGATGATCCTAGCTAGTTTTAAAGGTACGCTTATTACTGTGGAACCAAATCCATTTCTAACAAATATACCTTTTTGGATTTCGTAAAACAGGGCTAGAAGATCTAACAATAGAGGCATCAATAACATCTCTAGACACCATGTGATCTCGAGCCTGAAATACAGATTTTAAAATGACTGGTATTATATTAAGTTTTATCATAGATTTATAGAAATAATTAAAAATTAAATACATAATATTATAGAATGTAAAATAAAAGAAAGAATTATATACAGATACAAGAAATAAATACAGAAATGATTATATAATGAAAGAAAGAAAGTTATATAATAAAACGCAGTATGACATCATAAGGTTATTGAACTACAAAAAAGCATAAAATATAGAATGAAATTAGAGAATAATATTGAATTATAGAATAAAAGAAATAATTATGGAATCAAAGCTTATATTAAAGAACGATAAATATAAATAAATATGAATAAACATATATATTAAAATAAATAATAATAAGTAAATAAATAAAAAATTAAATGATAATAATGAAAAACAATAAATAAAAATAGTAATTAAATAGAAAAATAAAAATAAATAAATATAAATATAGAAATAGTATAAAACATAGATTTGTACATAATGATACAAAAAGGAAGACAAAAATAATTATAGAATAAAAGAAATGATATCATAGAATATAGTATAAATATGGAATAAAATTATAGAGCTACAAAATTACAAAAAATATAAAATATAAAATGAAATTGGAAAAAAATATTGCATAATAAAATAAAAGAATAAAATTGAAGAATCAAAGCTTATATTATAGAACGATTGTACCGTGAGTAATATGTGATATATATAAAACCCAAAGAAATAAAATTCTTTCTTTCTAAAGATAATTCCGACATAAATTAAACTTCCTCTTATTAAGTTTAAATCTCGTTTCAAAAAGAAAAATTCTCAATCAGGAAAAGAAAAACCGCATTCTAGTCTCAGCCAAACATTTACGCTAATCGGTTTTGAATTTCGCGAAGATGTTCGGCAATAAAAAAATGCTAGATACAAAGTTTCTCAGGAAGTTTTAAGTTATAAGAGAGTACGAATGTTGAATCCCCAAAAATATTTAAAACAAATTATTGGATGGACAGTCAGCATAATGAAGTGGGTTTGCAAACGTAATTATAAGGTAGCGGGTCCTTCACAAGAGTTGGGGTAATCGTGAAATAGCACTCAGGGCGCAGAAGCAGGAATAATTTTAATATAGTGAAGAAAAGTGTTTTTCGCGTTAATTATGTTTTGTTAATTCTTTCGTAGTCAATTGTGGATTGTCTCTATTGCCATCATCATTATTTTTGAGAGTCAATTTAATGATTATCTCTGCCTCTGTTGTTGTCAGTTGAAGTGAAGCACTGTTGTAAACCTAAATGTAAGTCTCAATAAAACTATTGCTTTTCTATTTTTGTTTGTTTTATTTATATGTCTGTATCTAATCGCACAGCAGGTAACTAGTTCGTAGGTCTCCATCAGTAACGTTCCCAAAGGAATCTGATTTCTACTTAACATTAGAGGTAATTGATTTCGAGATAACCTAAGGAAAAGAGTTTACATTTATATAGTTAAGTATTTTATTTTCTCGCGTTCTGCGAGCGGCGCGGTCACCCATTTTCTTTACTCCCCATTATTGTGAAGCAATCCATGATGGCACAATCGTTAGCGTTACAAGTGACGCTATCGGAAAACTTATAAGGTGTAAGTTCACGGCTTCAAATCTCAACAGCGCAGTTGGCGTGATAAGTACACAGCTTTAAACCGTAACGCCACATATGGCGCGATAGGTAAACAGCTTTAAATCGTAACACCACATATGGCACAATAGGTAAATAGCTTTAAATCGTAACGCCACATATGGCGCGGTCGTAAATTCGGAGGAAAACATGCGAACTAGTTAGGCTACAAACTTCGTAATTTAAGTTTAAATAATTTGATAGATACAGATTTATAAGAAAAAGTGATTAGGCCTATAATCGCTAATCTATAATAGGGACATCCTTTTAAAATATCTCATAGGAGATAATAGCCTCCCCCAAATAGGTTAAGTGAAAAAATAAATTTATTTCGAGTTATTCAAACGCAAAAATGTCAGAAGAATTAGGCGAACTATTAACGGCACAAAAGTTGGTCGCGAAGCATGTAGAAATAGCAAAATCTATTCCGCAATATGATGGACAAACAGATATCTATGACTTTAATATCCCAGTGGCCCAGTTTGTAGATTTAACAAAAACAGAGCTAAAAACTTTAGTCGGCATCCTCCTATTAATATTAAAGGGGCAGGCCTTAACGTTCCTAAAGCAGATTGAAAATACTATAGGTGATGATGCCAGCTTGACAATAAATACGGTGGACAAATTGTTAACGGCATTTAAAGATAGATTTATCGAAATTAGTTCAACAAATAAATTAAAACACGGAATGGTGTGCTTTGACCATTCACAAAAAGTAAGAGAATATCTTGATAATATACGGATTTCAGTAGAAGCAAAATTCGGAAAAGATACAGGAGAACTGTATGAAAAAGTCATACTACATACCTTTGCAGGGGGTAGCCCTGCAAGGGCTACCCCCAAATCTATATAGAATGGTAATATCCAAAAATATTCAGACGTTAAATCTTGCAGTTCAGGAGGTAGGGCAAATGATCGAAGTTGACACGATTGTGGCAAATCACAGTAAAACAAAAATAAATAGCCTATACAAAACAAACGCAAACCTGACCTTCAAGGGCGATCAAGCGTCTCCCAATTTCTTTTCAAGAAATAACTCCCCAGTGCCACAAAGAAATAGAACACAAGAACCCGCTAGGCAGAAAACATGACGTTTTCAGCCCGTCAAACAAATTAGTTATGAAAACAACCCGACAATAATAAGATGCTATATTTGTAATCGTATTGTGCATATCGCGAGAGAGTGCCGTTATCTCCCAAATCGCACACCAAGGATCACCGTCGGTAAAACGCAAAATTATGGCAACCATTTGTTCGGAAGAACAAACTTTAGCGCCAGTGGTACACTAGGCTATAGCCAGGGAAGATTGCGCCAATCAGTGCCTTACAACGCGTACCAACCAAATGTGTATAACCCTGCCCCAAATAGACAAAATAATTACCGGCCGACGGGAAATAAAAATTTTTTAAGCCGACAGCAAATAGTTAATTGGCTGACGGGACATGAAAATTTTTTAAACCAACGGCATTGGCAGTCAATGCCAGCAGCTGGGACTGACGCACGGAATCAAAAATATCATAATAATACATGGCGAAGGCAGACAAATGTAAATCAATTAGATATGCCTACGGAATCTCACATGTCTGAATCTCTATTGCAGACACAGACGTACGAAATAAATCCACGGGGAAACGCGTCAGGCCCCTCAGAAGAATAAATTGGACCCAGAGGGTGCCTAGAATATTTTATAGGTCCAACCCAATACTAGTACCGTCCTTTAGTGATAGTAACAATAAGTTACCTATATTTAATTATTTTTGTGTGGCAAATGTCTACTTTAAGGCTTTAATTGACTCTGGTGCAACGGTGAATATCATAAACTCATGCGTATTTAATATGTTGCCTTCGCATATTAGGAGGCAAAGAAATTTTAATAATCCCAATTTAACTAGCGTGACAGGGCATAAATTGGATGCAAAAGGTTCTATTCGTCTAGACGTCAAAAGGGATAATAGAATATTTCCGACAAATTTTATTATATGTAATAACTTTCCATATGAAGCCATTATTGGCACAAATCTTTTAAGGTCTAATAGAATATTATTAGACGTAGCGAACGAAAGGCTCGTCTACCCGGCTAGGGTAGGGGAAGGAATTTCTACCTTAAGAAATTGTAACAGAGATTACGAAGAGAACGTATCAGTAAATAAAATTTCTCGCAGTATAATATCGCAATCTTTTGAACCTCATGTCTCGCAAAGAGGACATGGCATAATCAGAAATTTGTTTAATTATTCTTAGAGACATTGCAGAAATGAAGTAAATCTAAATAATAAGTGTATTGAATATGCAAAAATAAAAATAGGAGATATGCGACAGCTTAGGTCAAACGAAATCAAGAAAATACCGGAACTATGGAAAAACATAGTAAAACCCAATGTGACGCCGCAAGATGCCGCAGTGACGCAGCATAGTGCCAGTATGAATCTAATAGACAAAAACAGTGAAGAGAAATATTACGGGTTCGCGATACGGAAAAAAAAGATCCCTCCCAAAACGATGCAAAGAATTCAAATATCACCGATGATTGAACCAGTAGATAGCAAATCTGAAATACGGTTTGCCACCCCGTCAAATGAAATTCCTGAAAATCTGCTATGCGAGGAACGGATTATATCTTACGACAAAGGAGAAAGTTTTATTTGGGTAACTAATAACCACGAAAATAATACAATTACAATAAAAAAGGGGACGTGTTTAGTTCAAAGTTATCTCGGAGAATGATTTAGATGGATGGGAAAATTCCAAAAGAAGCCTAGTTAATGGCATTAAAAGCTCTAATAACAAATACCCTCTAACTAAATCGCAATTCTTAAACAAATTTAATATGGATCATATTACGGACTTAGAACTTAAGAAAAAATTATGCGAATTATTATGGAATTTAAAAGATATATTTTCCGCATCTGAAGATGACATCGGACTGATACCGTTTTATGAAAATTCAATTTTAACGACCGGTAATCCTGTCACGAAACAGCCATATCGTGTACCGTATAAGCACAAAGAGTGGTAAAAAAATAAAATTCATGAATTAGCAAAAAATGAAATTATACGTCCCAGTATAAGTCCGTATAGTGCACCAGTGATCTTGGTACCAAAAAAGAATGGCGATCTTAGACTTGTAGTAGATTATAGAGCCCTTAAAAAACAAGTAGTTAGTGATAAATTTCCTTTACCAAGAATAGATGAAATTCTTGACTCTATCTCGAGTAAAAAAAAATTTTTACTTCTTTGGACCTTACCCAAGGCTACCACCAAGTGAAAATAGCCGAAAAAGATGTCTATAAAACTGCGTTTCCTACGACTGAATGTGGTTCATATGAATACTTAAGAGTACCTTTTGGACATAAGACAAGTTCAAGCGCGCTATGTAGACCCTTATTACACCTGTTAGAGGATTAAAGGATATCATTCATTTTGTTGATGATGTTATATGCGTGGGAGAAAACGCTGAACAACACTTAGCAACATTAGCTAATGTGTTCGAGAAATTCAGAAAGGGCAATTTAAAATGCAGGCCTGAAAAACTAAATTTATTTCAACCTAAAATTAAAGTTTTAGGAGTAGTGGTGACGCAAGGAGAGATATCTCCAGACCCTGACAAAATAAAATGTGTTGAAAACCTCAAACCCCCAAGAAATATGAAATAATTAAGAGGAATTTTAGGTCTTAAGGGTTACTTTAGAAAATTCGTGCGCAATTACGCCCAAATTACGAAACCCCTCACGGAATTAACGAAAAGGGAGCTCCCAAAATGTTACCTGGTCCCAGGAAGCTCAAACTTCCCTAGACCGTCTCAAAAAGGCACTCACTTCTGAACCAATATTATCGCTGCCTGATTTTGAAAACGGACAATTCGTGGTCACAACCGATGCTAGTTCAAAAGACATTGGTGCTATTCTTTCGCAAATAATTCCCATAGGAAACCCTGATCCTTTGCAAGGATCTTCTAATAAAAAAAATAGAAAAAAATATATATGCTATTCGAGTAGAACTTTATCAAAAGGCGAAAGTAGTTATTCCGCCACAAACTTAGAATTATTATCTATAATCCACCACTTGGACAAATTTAGACACTATTTAATCAGTAGAAAATTTATACAATGATCAGACCATAAAAGCTTGCAGTACCTAGCGCACATTTAAAAACCCCACGGGAATTCTAGCTAGATGGATTATGAAAATCCAAGACCTAGATTACGAATTTGTATATCTATAGGGTAAACAAAATGCAGCTTGTGATTTTTTGAGTAGATACCCAGAAAATATGCCGTCGTACGCCGAGGAAAATGAAGTTAACGCTATCAATACTAAGAGTAAACATAAATGTAAGAAAAACAAAGTCAAAGACTCAGTACAAGAAAATAAGGATAACTATTGTCCCTTGTCTTTAGAAAATATGAAAAGAAAGGACGAAATATGTGTAGCACTTATGAATTAATTTGTGAATGATGATGCGTTACCAGATAAATTCAAAACTCTTAGAAAAGAGATAGATAATTTTTACTAAGATCTTGATGAAGAAATACTATGCAGAATCGTGACTGCTGAGGCAAATAGAAACCAAACCTCAATAATACCTGTATTACCCCAAAACTTAATAACACCTGCATTCGAATATTTTCATTCAGATATAATTGGACATTTAGGAGTAGCGAAAACTTTCCATAAATTAAAAAAATATTTTTCCGTGCAGTCGGCAGTAACAAAACTTAAAGAATTTGTAAGTAAATGCGAAGCGTGTAACTTAAAAAAAAACCCTCAAGCTTATACTAATCCTCCAATGGGAAGAGTCTCGATAGCGAGATTCACCTTGGATATTGTCTCATTTGATTTATATGGAACCAGTGGAGGATTACCTGTTTCCAACAGAGGCCATACTTGTATTCCTTCAGTTATAGATCACTTTTCCGGATTTACTTTTGCAAAAGCATTAAAAAATCAAGGCGCTTACGCCACGAGTAAGGCATTAGCGAAATTATTTTTAAAATTTGGCATTCCAAATAAGGTTAACAAAAGACTTAATGAGTTTTCTAAACATAGAGAAATTGGTGACTTCCCCTTATCACCCACAAGCTAATGGTAAAATAGAAAATAGGCATAAAATATTTTCGAATGTATTAAGCATTTATACAAAGACAACAGATTGGAAAGAACGATTGGGATCAATTCTTACCTTATTTAACTAACATAATCAACACTGCTTAGTCAGAAACAACCAAAGACAACCCTTTTTATTTATTCTTTGGTCGCGATTTTAGAATCCCGTATGATGAGACTATTGAGTGCCGGGAATATTACAATAACTCAGAGGATTACAAACAAGAATCCATAAATAGGATGAAGAAAACTCATAAGATAGTTAGGCAAGAGTTGGAAAAATGTAAAATAAGCCAAGAGCTAAGAAACCTACCCAAAGTGAAAGGGAACATAGATTTTAAGATAGGAGATTGCGTCTACCTAAGGAACGAGGCAAAGACGGAAGGCAAGAAACTTTCCAACAAATATTCTGGACCGTACAGAATAGCCAAAAAGTACGATAACGATTATACTTTTAAAAGTAGTGAACCCCGATAGTGGAAGAACTTAAAGGCGCATGTTAGACGAATAAAAAGAGCCAAATTTCCACAAAGGTGGGTATCGCGTCCCCCTTGTGCCGATTCGTCAGATGCAGAAAATGATCCCCCTAAATCTAGATTGGCACAGCTAAAACCCTTTAATTTCAAGCAAGACTATTTCGAGAATGAGAGTGATGAGGAAACCTTTGAAGAATTCTTACCTATGAAAACTTTAGTTATTCCCAAAGAGAAAATCCCTAATACCAGTAGAGAATAAAAATGCCAAAAGATCCAAAAAGTTCATCATCAGAGAGCGCAGGATAATTAGATTATACGATATCTCCGAAAACCCAATTTTTCCCTGATAGAATTTCGACCCCTTGTACCCCCAAAAGATTTTCAGACGATATGGTTTCCTCTGCAACACCAATAGAGAGGCCCCTGTCATTACAGGAGGAATTGAACAGAGCTGTAGAGACTCCGGGTATTATTGTAAAGAGAACTCCTCCCAAAGATTCAATTAAAACAAATCTGCTAGAAGCTAAGGATTTAATAAATTTCCCAATAAAAACGAGTCAAAGTACCTTGCCTAGGAATAAAACTCCCAAGGATGACCAGCAAGGACAATATCATGATATAACTGTGTCCAAGGTCAAGCCTAAACAGTGGACTTCATGGAGGGAAACACTAGTGCAAAAAATGCCCCATCCCCCTGAAGACATGGCATTTAAACAGTGGAGGAACCCCGCAAAAACTTTTGATTCCTCTCAAAGCTCTCAAGAGTCTTTCAAATGTCCCAAGTTGAAAACTCAAAGCGACGACTTAGACAATAAACCTTCTACTTCCAGAGGAGTAGAAATTTACGAAGGGAGGGCAGGTGATACCTCAAAACAAGAATCGTCACTCCTAAGAATTCTCTTTCGGATTTGTTAAAAACTAGTTACAAAGAGTTTGGTGGTAAATCTGATCATATAGTAATTCAAGATACAAGGAAATCAAAACGGAGTTTAGCGGCCGTGCATGCGAAAAAAACAAAATTAAAAGGCAAGAGTTTTTGAAAAAACAATACAAAAAATTTGATCTTATATCCCTAGCAAAACCAAAAAGAAAAAACCGCAAGAAGTCGAAGAAAAAGTAACGACACAGTCAGGCCGAACGGTTAAAAAACCTGACAGATGGAAATACCCCTAATTAATTTAAAGTCAAACGTTCTTGTCGTAGGGAGGTTGTGTCCGCGGTCATCGACTGGTAATTTCTTTTTATTATTCTTCGAGGGTGGTGGATTTCGAATCCCTTATGAAAATCAATTTGTAATCCACCATAATAAATTTAAAAGTATGCGGGTAAAAATTAACCAAGTCAATATTAATGAATATGAAATAATACAAGTGATGTCAAAACATTGGTGATCAATGAAAAAGGCCCAAAGCAGGAAGCTCGTGGTCCACTGAGGACGACAAGTGGTGTTGAACCACGTTTTGTGGGAAGTCTGGGGGGAGCTCGCCCTCAGGCAGCGTTTGGTTTGTTGGGGGCGTGCTCGTCCTCAGATTTTCTATGAAAAATCTACCCTCGTTCTAATAAAGGTTGATGTCATCAAAAACAAAAAATTACCAGTACAGAAGCGTCTAATTGTGAGCTGATCATGTTCATAATTATGAACATGGTCATGAAGTGTTCTAATTGTGAACATTTTCAGATCATGAAAATGGAATCAAAGCCCATCCGAAAGGCGATAATTGATACTGAGTTCATTACCATAACGAACGCGAAGGAAAACATTATATATTCGGCAGCTATGTTAGTCGTGGACGAACAAGGAAATCAGATATATGCGAAAGAATGGGATTTAACCTACAATCTTAAAGGGTATGCACCCCACACTTATAAGTATGGTTTAGCACTTGCGAATACCCCAAAGTATCGTCCGGCTAGAGGGAAATCAAAACAAAATATAGAAGAAGAAGCGCGAAACATCTTGGCTGTTTACAATTATTGATAACACGCCTACAAAAGAACCTCAATATCAAGTATTTCTATTCCAAGGGACCCACTCAAACAGACCTTTTACTTCTTGATAAATGCAGAGCCACCAAAATTTGCTATAACCTTGAAAAAAATCCCCAAAGTGTAAAATATGAATGCATAAATCTTAATTTAGCTGAAATTTAATATTACAAACAATTTTTATTCGACACTGAATCTGAACAATACAAATCCCTTGGTAGTAAATTATTTCTGAAACATAGAAAAACATACCAAAGAAAAAGAGACGCCTGTAAAAATAATATCAAGAAAATTAAGAGAAAATTCAAAACTCAAAACCACCTATTAGTAGGTAACTGTGGAAGAAGTTAATCTCATAGATATAAACTATTTTGTCTTAGTGAAGATTATGATAATTTTAGGCCTACAAAAAAAATATAGGATAACATTGTTATTATATCCTGCTTGCTTACTTATTTGTGCGTTGCTTACTTGAGAAATATTATACACAATTAGATTGTATAGCGATTTTTAGCTAAGCCATAAAGGTACATCTCAACCAGTCAGAAAGGCATATCACAAGCAGATTAAAGCTTGGAAGTCCTAACTTTACTTCCATAACCTTTCTAATCCTAAAATATCCTTTCTGTTTTACGCTTACAAATCAGTTTTATTTGGCCAATACCACAAAACGGTTACATAATAAAAAAAAAACCTAAGTTAAAAGTTAAAGTGCCTTTGAAAAGGAAATATAATAATAACAAAGTAGTAAATAAACAAACTTTGTGAAAATGGGTAATATTAATAATAAATTCGTTCTAGAAACAAACAATAAGTTGAGGCTTAAGAGTATCATCATAATCATCGTTGTTCACGTAGTAGCCCAAAATATTGTAAAACAAGGAGTAATATTCAAACATGAAAATTCATTGCTAGCTAGTCATGACGTTTGGAAAATTTTTATGAAATTAGACCCCAAACCCTTCGAGACCTTGTTCCAACAAGTAACAAGACTAGAAAAAAACACGAATGAACTCAAAGAATCGATATTTCAATTCCTAAGATCGGACAAAGGATTACAGGCCAGTAAAATAATGCACAGTAAAGATAATAAGAGTTTCCAACTTCAGTTGTCCCCAAACTAAAATCAAAATTCGTAATAGATGACTTTGATAAGAAAATGGCAGAAATTGACACAGCCCTTGGGACGAGCACCAAGGAAGACAGAAGGAAAAGATCAGCGGATAATATTGAATACTTATCGAGAGACTTTATAGCAATGAAATCCACACAAAACCATAAATTACTGACTACAAGGAAAATAAAACCTTATGATGGAAATTACGCAATGATAAACGAACAACCACTACCCAATCTAAATGAGAAACCCGCCCAAAAA